>NC_082385.1:754171-793855 GCF_031168955.1 Gadus macrocephalus | reverse complement strand
AAAGATTCTGCTGCCTCATCTGAAACCCGTTTTATGGCCTGTCTGCAGCTCACTGGATCCCAGGACGGATTGTCAGAGACAGGTGTCCTTTCTGGACGCACTACGGCCGACTCCGTGGCCGCACAGTGCGGTCATTAAACAACTATTTACAAGACAGAAACCGTCTGTCCGGCTGCCATCTTCTGTGGTCTAGCATAGACGCTTAACTTAGCAGTGAAGCCACAACAGTGTCATCTCTGCATCACCAGGCCCGCAAACTATTTTTATTTCATATTTCCTTTTTTAATAAGCAGGTCTGGCATCTTGGCTTATTCTCAGGCACGCACGCGCGCGCGCGCGCACGCACGCACGCACGCACACACGCACACACGCACACACACGCACACACGTCTTGGCCCGTGCATGTGCGTGTGGCGCGCTGCAGTCCACTGACTCTTGTTTGTTTGTCGATAGTCGTTGGTGATGGCTATGTTTGGTTTCGGTTTGTGGAATAGCCTAATGAGGTTTAGGGGTCGCAGATCGGCCGAGCTAGAGATCCTAGCAGTGAAGTTCTGATCTTTATCTAGGAACCGGTTGGATGTGGCTCCCTCGTGTGAGATGGATTTGACGGATACGTCGTAATCAGGAGATCTGCGTTGTGCCGAGCAGGACGGGAGGACCCGCGGTTCCTCTGAGGGCAGCGGGGGCATTCTGGGTCATCGGGGGTCTGGGAGTCTTCGGTTTGGGCGCGTCGCTGTAAACTTTAGCAAACGAAACCGTTTGGCGGCGCTGAACACCGAAGAGAGACCCCCGTCCACCGGAGTGTACCGCCGGTCTCACGCCGCACCGCGCCCACACCCGGAACGACCCCGGAGAGCGCCGCTGAGGGCAGGAGACCCCTGCGGGCCGCGGCGTGCCTCCCCCGCGGGCGGCCTGTAGCTAACGGTGGCGCTGGTTAACTCCTCTCACCGTGTTGTTTCTCTCCAGACTCAGACCCCGCCTCCTTCACGCCGGTCGGATTACCGCCGCGTCACATGACCTCGTCCCCCGGCGTTCCAGGACCACTTCTCAACATACTGGAGAAGTGTGGTTCTGTCCCCTCGACGTGACCAGAGAAGGGGGGGGGGGACCAGTGGGCCAGGGGAGGGGGGAGGGGGGGGGGGGGGGTTGGAATCCAGCCCGCTGCCAAGTTTAGCCTGTTGACGTCGTGGAGAACACGAGGTCCCCGCGGAGCCGCTCCGGTCCCGCCCGCCCGGGCACACGTCCGCCCCCCCTCCCCCCCCCCCCCCCCCCCCCCCCCCCCGCCCCCCCCCCCTCCAGCCCCCGTTTCTCGCTCTCCTTGATGGGCGCGCCGCCAATCCAGCCCCGAGGGTCGACGCTGTAACCCGGGGTTTAACGGTGATAAGACTGGTGGCACTGGTTCACAGATTAAGTAAAGAGCGATGGTTCCCAGGGCGACGTATCGCGGCTGAACGTTACACCAGGGCGCGCTGTTCTACACCCACTGCTTTTCTACAAAGGTCAAAGATCAAAGGTGGCTCACCACTTCGTTTCACACGGAGGACCGTTCACGACCAACCCTCACCTTGAGGCTTCCTGGATCGTTTTTGCAGATGAGACGGTGTGTGCCAAACATAACCACAGCACGCACACACACACACACACACACACACACACACACACACACACACACACACACACACACACACACACACTCTCTTAGGGAGGATGTGGGGGTCACCTCCTCGAACACCTCCCGTACGGCCGCGCCACAGGGCTCCTCCTCGGGCTCCATGCCCCCCCCGGGGACGATCCACTGGTCGGGATGGCGGCTGCTGCTGACCAGCAGCACCTGGGGGGGGGGGGGGGGCACAGAGTGAACACTGGGACAGCAAACGTCAGACAACGCCTTCGTATTCGCCCTCTGCTCCCCCACACAGCGAGCGATGGGTTCGCTATCGAGTCGTTATCAACCTTTTTCCTGAAGATCAAATAAGAAATTGGACTCGGGATAAACAAACTGGTTCATGAGACACGTGTGTGTGTGTGTGTGTGTGTTTGTGATAGTCCGTGTGTGCTTACGTCATCTTTGAATGAAAATAAATACTCACAAGAAACTCAACACAAATGTCAACTCGTAAAGCCGATTAAAATGGGACATTGCCGTGTGAAATGCCAGATGATCTATTAATCGCCCAACCGTCTATTAATACTTAAGGTCATCAACATCAAATTGATTTCATTTTGCATTTACCTCATTGGTCGTACAGGGAACTCAAATTACCTCTACTATTTTGCCGAAATGGTTTGATGCTGCAGGCGCAGATCTGATCCCATCACGCCTATGAAGCAGTGATCTCACTATGAAGCAGTGATCTCCCCCATGAAGCAGTGATCTCCCTATGAAGCAGTGATCTCCATATGAAGCAGTGATCTCCCCTATGAAGCAGTGATCTCCCCTATGAAGCAGTGATCTCCCGTATGAAGCGGTGATCTCCCCTATGAAGCAGTGATCTCACTATGAAGCAGTGATCTCACTATGAAGCAGTGATCTCCCCTATGAAGCAGTGATCTCCATATGAAGCAGTGATCTCCCCTATGAAGCCGTGATCTCCCCAATGAAGCAGTGATCTCACTATGAAGCAGTGATCTCACTATGAAGCCGTGATCTCCCCTATGAAGCAGTGATCTCACTATGAAGCAGTGATCTCACTATGAAGCAGTGATCTCCCCTATGAAGCAGTGATCTCGATATGAAGCAGTGATCTCACTATGAAGCAGTGATCTCACTATGAAGCAGTGATCTCGATATGAAGCAGTGATCTCCCTATGAAGCAGTGATCTCGATATGAAGCAGTGATCTCGATATGAAGCAGTGATCTCACTATGAAGCAGTGATCTCCATATGAAGCAGTGATCTCCCTATGAAGCAGTGATCTCCATATGAAGCAGTGATCTCCCTATGAAGCAGTGATCTCCCTATGAAGCAGTGATCTCCCTATGAAGCAGTGATCTCCCTATGAAGCAGTGATCTCACTATGAAGCAGTGATCTCCCGTATGAAGCAGTGATCTCACTATGAAGCAGTGATCTCCCTATGAAGCAGTGATCTCACTATGAAGCAGTGATCTCCCTATGAAGCAGTGATCTCGATATGAAGCAGTGATCTCGATATGAAGCAGTGATCTCACTATGAAGCAGTGATCTCCATATGAAGCAGTGATCTCCCTATGAAGCAGTGATCTCCATATGAAGCAGTGATCTCCCTATGAAGCAGTGATCTCCCTATGAAGCAGTGATCTCCCTATGAAGCAGTGATCTCCCTATGAAGCAGTGATCTCACTATGAAGCAGTGATCTCCCGTATGAAGCAGTGATCTCACTATGAAGCAGTGATCTCCCTATGAAGCAGTGATCTCACTATGAAGCAGTGATCTCCCTATGAAGCAGTGATCTCCATATGAAGCAGTGATCTCCCTATGAAGCAGTGATCTCCCTATGAAGCAGTGATCTCACTATGAAGCAGTGATCTCCCGTATGAAGCAGTGATCTCACTATGAAGCAGTGATCTCCCTATGAAGCAGTGATCTCACTATGAAGCAGTGATCTCCATATGAAGCAGTGATCTCACTATTAAGCAGTGATCTCCCCTATGAAGCAGTGATCTCCCTATGAAGCAGTGATCTCCCTATGAAGCAGTGATCTCCCTATGAAGCAGTGATCTCCCTATGAAGCAGTGATCTCACTATGAAGCAGTGATCTCCCGTATGAAGCAGTGATCTCACTATGAAGCAGTGATCTCCCTATGAAGCAGTGATCTCACTATGAAGCAGTGATCTCCATATGAAGCAGTGATCTCACTATTAAGCAGTGATCTCCCTATGAAGCAGTGATCTCCCTATGAAGCAGTGATCTCCCTATGAAGCAGTGATCTCCCTATGAAGCAGTGATCTCCCGTACCGACTACAGCGAGCGACCTTCGCCCTTCATCTGTCTCCGGCCGTGACCCTCCGTCTGAATCCTGAGGTTCCCAGCGCCCCCCGTCCTGCTGCTGACGTTCCCTATTCTCCGAGCCGGCGCTTTGGGAACGTCTTTCTGAAATGTCAGGCGCCCCCTCCCTCTCCAGTGAGGGGAGTTCAACCCCCAGCGCTCCTGGAGGGGGTCCGGCTGGCGCCCCCGGAGCCCGGTGAGCAGTCAGGGGGACGGGGCCTGGGGGGCCGGCTCCGCTCGGGGCCCCGGGGTCGAGGGGTCTGCCCCGGGGGGGGGGGGGGTCGGATTACACCACAGCTGCACTGTAGCGCGATACGGGGGCTCCGGGGGTCCCGTCCCCGCTGCCTCTGGCTGTCAACACACGGACCACAACACAGGACGGGACCGCCCGGACACACACACACACACACGCGCACACACACCTACCTCTGCACGCACACACACACCTACCTCTGCACGCACGCACACACACACACACACACACACGTGCACCCCGTGACACACTCGCCCTCCCCCGGGGGAAGCGGGATGAGATAAGTCTTGGGGGTCATCCTGGTGATTAACACCTGGTCCGGGGTCTTTGCAGATCATAACGAGGTCCGTGTCCCGACTAAATATAGAACCCAGGGAGGCACTTCAGTCTCCTTCTGACGGACGCCACGACCCGTCTGTACCGGGTGGTGCCAGGTGCATTCTGGGTGTTATAAACAGTACGGTTTGGAGTCGTTCTTGTTATTTATTAAAGTATCATCATAATCATGCATTCGTAACTATTGGCCTTCCTGTTCCCCTCGGCTGATTGGCTCAGAGCGCTGGCGCTCAGATCAGACCTCCTAATTGGACGAGCCGGTCCGGCTCCAGGTCAGCATGACCCAGCGTAGATCAACACAACCTGTCCCCCTCCTGGTCCCGGGGAGCCTGGGCTGCTCTGTGTTTTATCAGCACTGATCCAGGAATAAACACCCATCACTCCGTCCGTCCGTCCGTCTGTCTGTCTTTATCTCAGGGCGACAGGGCGTCGCCACGGCGATGACTGGGCATCGCCACGGCGATGACGCCACCTGTCCGCAGATCGCCGTGTCACTAATCCGGCCTTGTCCGCTAATCCCGACTCATGCCTCAAACTCACCCCTCTGGCGCTCTCCAAATTGGATTTGCGACCGTATCGTTAACAAACAAAAAGGCACTTTGAGCACCCCCCCCCCTCCCCCAAGGGACGTGACGCCGTTTCGCCGTGACGATTTCGCCAGCACGTCCGGGGGAAGCGTTGCATTGTGGGTCGGCCTTGGTGACGGCCGCTGCAGTCGGGCTGCGTTACAGGAGACACCCGCTCCTCTACCAGCTGGGGGGGGGGAACCGTGCCCATGCCGGGGGGCGGGGCCGTGCCAGGGGGCGGGGCCGGGCCCGTGCCAGGGGGCGGGGCCGGTGGGCGGGGCCGTGCCAGGGGGCGGGGCTGTTGAGTGGCCCACTGACATCTGAATGTTTTATAGTTCCTCTTAGCATGTAAACAAGGGGGGCGGGGGGGTAGTATGGGAAAGGTCACGCATGCTTGACATATAGATACGGCGTGTATGTATTCTATATACGGCGTGTATGTGTCCTATGTACGGCGTTTGTATGTATATTTAGGTTTTGATGTGCGTGTAGAGTAGATGCACGGACGGACAGGAAGAGGTGTTTAAATGCGTCGGCGCGTCATTGGTCCGCTCAAGGTTGTGTTCTCGTACGTGTGCGTGAACTCGGTATAAATATACCGAGAAGAACCTGGCAACCCACTTCTCCCGCCACCTCCGGGTGAGGGACCTACCGAGAAGACTATTTTCAAAGCAGCCTACCCCCTTTCTTTGAAAATATGAGCGCGTGGCTCTGGGTGACAGACAGACAGACAGACAGACAGACAGACAGACAGACAGACAGACAGACAGACAGACAGACAGACAGAGAGACAGAGAGACAGACAGACAGACAGACAGACAGACAGACAGACAGACAGACAGACAGACAGACAGACAGACAGACAGACAGACAGACAGAGAGACAGAGAGACAGTGTTTTGGTTTTGGTTTCTGACACTAGATGAGGACCTGAAAGGGATAAGACCTTATCCAGGCGGATTGTCTGTTTACAGAACACAAAGGAGAATAGCTTCCGGGTCAACAGGGGTCAGATCCTGTGGGGCTTTTTTTATGTCTTCAAATGCCTTCGGCAAGTTATTTTCTTTAGAAGAATTGTCTTTTTCGAGGAATCAGGAAGAGCTTCTGGTAATCTCTGCGATATCAAACGACCCGTATCAGAGAAGGGCTGCTGCGTACGTCGATTGGATGTGGAGACTCTTTGCACTCTTTCTCTCTCCTTCTGCTCTTCCCTTCCCTCTCAATGTAACCAGAGGTGTCCGATCTGTCCAGCAGCTCCCCGGCTACTGGGCGTCAGTCAGGGGGTATGGGTCTTGGCTAGATTGGCTTGCTGGTGGTGGGTGGGGTAGGGGGTGAGGGCTGGGGGGGGGGGGTGGGGCAGGGGGAGGGAGAGGGGTCCAGAAGGACACCCATTAGAAGGATTGTCCATGGTACACAACAAAAGCATGCAGCACTTTGTGGAAAAAGTACAGGCTCACACCTACTTGAGGAAAGGTCAGGGGCGGGAGAGACCGGAACATCCGCGATCTGGGGCGTGTGGGGAGGGAAGTGGCGGGGGGGGCCGAAATAGACCGCCCCTACTCCGGGAGAGACCATCGAGAAGGCTTGGAGAGCCATCGATTGGCTTTGCACATTTAATGGGTTCTATGTTATTTGGAGAGCATGTTATTCATATTTTGTCACTGGGATACTAGGAAGCACTTTGTTGGTTTAGTTGACTAAAATGTTTAGAAGTCTTGGTATGTTTACTCCACTACATTCATCCTAGGCTCGGACGTATTTATCTCATAGCCGTAGTTTCAATGGAAAAGGGCTGTTTCATTCAAGCAATCCACTCTATACAGTATAAACAGGATGATTGCTGTTGACGCCAGGCCAACTGAAGCCTGACTGGAACAGTCCGGCCTGACCAGTGTGGTCATAGAGGAACTGGAATGATCACAACATCACGCTGTGGTTACTGCGTGATTTTAGATACTGTATTATCAGATGTTAGTGTGAAAAGCACATTTCGGGAATACCAGCTGATTAGGGTTGATGAAGGTGATAACATTGCGTGGAGAGAGAAAACCTGCCACAACTTTAGAAAGATATGCAAATATCTGGTTACTTATCAGCCTGAAACGACTTCTGAAAGCCAGTATGAGTGAAACAACTCTAATTGGGTCTGTTTTTTATTCCTACTCGCTTCGCTGAATCCGGTCTTTAAATAGAGCAGTGTTGAGCAACCGCCTCAAAACCCCTCATTTTGAAAACAGCTCAACTAACTAACTTAATCGTCTGTCAAGTCAAAGGTTTCATTCATAGATTAGAGGACCATATATGATGACTATTGTGTCCCACAATAGTCATCTGTCATATAGAATACATCTAAGTATTTTGATGATATGACTATCTCATCATATCATTTGCAGGCTCTTGGTTCTAGCTAGGCTTGAGGTAGGGTTAACAAATACATGAAATAGAAGAAAACTCATCTTGAACCACGGAAGCTTTTTAATGCGTTTAGTTATCAGCCAATCAGGATGAGATATTCATTCATCAGGAACACTCTCCGGTGACCACGCCCACCCACGAACGACTTAACCCCCAAGCATCTCTACACTTTTCCCGTGAATATCACCGAAAGTTGAAAAGTTTGGTAATCTTTTCGTTCAGTATGGCTGTACTTGAAATCGCCTTTGAATGAAAAATATATAATAAATAATAATATTTATTGAAAAGAAACGCGCATGGGTTCAGACGCGATAATCGAACTTGAGGCGTAAAAACTTGGCTGTATCGAAACATTAGCGACGATGAAGTGGGTTTAAGCTCGTAGCCCGGACACCACGGAGAGGTAATCTTCCAGGGAACATAAACACCTCCCGGTCCCAAAGGGGGGACGCCTGGAACCGTCACACACAGGAGGGTTGAAATGCCAAGCAGGGTGTTGGCAGCGAGGCGGTGCAGGGATCAAGAAGAGAAGAGCGGAGCGCATAGCACAATAAACCAGGACATAGGGCGGATAGAAGAGCACAATCCGCAAAGACATAGCGGCGTTTAAATAGACATGTGAGAGTCGCGATGTTACAGCGAAATATAAAACACTCGTCACGGTCGTCTTGTTAGAGGCGGCTGGCTTTGTGTTCGGCTTTCACAAAGATGCTGTAAATTACAAAGGAGGAGGAAGAAAGCGATCGCCTTTCACTTCACAAAACGAAGTCAGGAAATATCTGGTGTAACTGGAGTTCTGTTGTGACAGTAGCTTACAACAAGGCGTCAGGTGCGTGTTAGGTCAGTCCTCCTAATCTGCATCAATTTTAATTACATTTGATGGACTCAATTTCATTAATGTCACGGTAATATTGAGTTGAACATTTTCTTTAGAGTTGATCAAATTTAGGTCTGCTGACAGAGAAGATGAACGAAATTCCCTTGTCGTTTCAATCACATCAGCCCAATAATAAAAGTCTGAATTATTGGACATGGCTATATTTTAATTAATGTGTCACTACTACCTCGACTTACTGGACATGAGGATGGCTCACCACCTCATACATAAGTGTGATAGTCCTACTCTGCTTGTCAAATCGCCTATTAAACCAGGAGATGAGGCGTCAAAAGGTGAATTACTGTATCATTATTCAACATGTGTTTTCAATGTTCATCAATCTGGTCCGTACAATTATAGACCAGTCTACTACATTACACCCATGAGGCAGTGCTGTTTGGACTATCATGTTTCCTATTTAGTCATTTAGAAGAGACCCTTTTACCCAAAGGGACATACAGCGATCTCAAATACATGTCATAGTTCAGGAGCAAGAAGGGAGGTTAGAGCGCTGCGGACGTTGGGGATCGAACCCGGGACCTCTTGGTACTGGGTTCGATCCATGTCTCATAATGCTTTAAACCTTCCCTCAGCGAGGGGTTTGACCTCAGCGGACCCGGCCAGCCACCGTACCTCAGAGGGTCACAGACCAGAGGAGCCCGGCCCGGCCCAGTGGACGTTACTCTGGTGGTCTGAGCAGCCGTGACCGCCCCGCCGGGCCGAGCCCCGCCCCGCCGGGCCGAGCCCCGCCCCGCCGGGCCGAGCCCCGCCCCGCCCCGCCGGGCCGAGCCCCGCCCCGCCGGGCCGAGCACCGCCCCGCCGGGCCGAGCCCCGCCCCGCCGGGCCGAGCCCCGCCGAGCCCCGCCCCGCCCCGCCGGGCCGAGCCCCGCCGAGCCCCGCCCCGCCGGGCCGAGCCCCGCCCCGCCGAGCCCCGCCCCGTCCTGGCCTCCATGTTCCCCCCAGAGGCCTCCGATCGATCCCTAACCCTCCGCCCAGGGTCCCGGTAGAGGCGGCTCCGTTCAGAAGCTCAGCGCTAAGGACCGCGCGGTCCACGCGTGTTGCCACGGTTCCCGACTGTGTGTGTGTGTGTGTGCGTGTGTGTGTGTGTGTCAGCGTGGACGCGCAAATAAGATTGGGCCGAGATATCCAATAGCAATAACACATTAATGAACAATACAGGGCAGTCCTTTCCACGCGCCAAGTGCCTTTTCAGGTTCTGTTAAACTCAGGTGACGGGTGAGTTTAACAGGGGGGGGGGGGTATGGCCTTTGTCCTGATCTCAAAAACAGTGTTCATCCAGAGTACAGAGCTCATGTTTTGGCAGACTATCACAAACACAAAGGAAGGCTGAGTCAAGTATGTAACGATTCACCTGTGTGTGCTAACCCCTCCCCTCCCCGACACACACACACACACACACACACACACACACACACACACACACACACACACACACACACACACACACACACACACACACACACACACACACACACACACAAATGTACCTAGGTCCAGGTAGTGGACTATGCATGCACTACTATTCATCGCGCGCGCACAGACACACACACACACACACACACACACACACACACACACACACACACACACACACACACACACACACACACACACACACACACACACACACACACACACCTACGGGTGAAGGGTGCAGCCTAGGAACTGCTCAAGGACAACCTGGCACTTTTTGTCCGAAACAAAACAGTAACCTGGCCTGTCTATTACTACCTAATCCACCTGAGCTATACTGAGTGTGTGTGTGTGTGTGTGTGTGTGTGTGTGGGGGGGGGGGGGGGCGGGGAGTGTTGATGTGTTGGTTGACAGGGTGATAGAATGAATTGAAGGGTGGCGAAGCAGATGTCCTTAAAGAACACCATGACCGACGTGCTTTACCACTGAGAACGGCCACTTTAGGGGGCCGTATGTGCTGGTCGACAGAGTCTGAGCATTTCAGTGAGAGCAGCTCAGCTGGCTGTTTGGATTTGAGCAGACTAGTATTTGAGTAACCGCACCACGACCCCGCTTGTCCCCCAAATCTCACAAAGTAACGGCTCAGACGGATCTTGCCGTAACAGTCTTATGATGTCAGACTATGTTGGGAGCTTTTTATTACATAACTCGTCTACTGCCGCTGTTTATTTGCAGGGCATTTTAGCCATTTCAAGCGTTCAACAGTTCCTGTTACGCCAGGTAGTCGAGCGTAAAAGCTTCAAAAACAACACAGGCACTTTTATAGAGCCGGTACTGCAGACATTATATTAAAGATTCAGGAAAAATACATAACAAATGCGTGTTTGCGTCCATCACGGCGCTGCCTGTTCAGGCAGTGCATAGCCCCTTTAAATACCCATAATATACCCTTATCCAACCGAGCCGGCTGCCTTAGGAAAGCGACTGCATGATGACCATACATAACCAAATACACACGTTGAAAACGATCTAACTCGGCCTATATTCAATGAACAATGTTATCATCCCGAAGCTCGTCATGACCGCCTACAATGTTGGTTTTATTTGTGTAAACCTCCTTCCCAGGCGTTCTCATCGCACGACAGAACGTCGGTACGGGATGCTCGTAATGAGCGTTAAGGGCGAGGAGGCGGGACTTTCAGTTCCATAGGTTTAGCAGCGAGCAACGAGCAGGAGGGTGTGCCCCGCTAGAGGAGTACATTGGCCTTTACATATTTCGGATATTCTTAATTCTTTGTTAAATTTTTTGTAAAAACGACACATGTATTCTCCTTGCAGTTGTTGTCACGTTCTTACAATTCTCGTTGCGAGGACTGTTAACTGGGGTACACACTACAGCTGATAGCAAGTAAGTCACCGGAAATTGCGTTCGGGTGCACCGGTATAACGCTACAACTCAGGATCCCCTCTCAGCCTACTCGCCCCCTCGCGTTCTCAAACTAGCCTGAACTGGATAGCCCCGGGCGACCAGCTCCAACAACCCTTTAAAAAAATTTAAAAAAAAAGAGCTGGAAACCGGTTGCTTCACGTGCGAGCCACGCGCATAACTGACAATGTGCGTTTATCCGCGTGGGGTAACCCTAAAAGATAAATTAAACACTTACACGTAACCCTGTACGCAGGAGCTACACGTTAACGCTTAAAGGTTAGAGCATATGTTACTGACACCAGGCTGGCGGCGTGGTGCAACACTATCCTATACATGGCATGGAAGCCGTTAACAAATAAATCACAAATAATCAATGACAAGCTTATTGATATGCAGTCGTCCAGCGGCCGCCGCTGCGGGGTCCCCTACCTCCTCCTCACGCTCGTTCTTGAAACACAGACACGCCGCCCGCTTCTTGAAGCCCTCTCCATCGTAGGTCCTGGTCTGGTTCGGCTTGAACTTCATCATGGATGATGACGACCCCCCGAACAAACTGAATCCCGGTAACGGACTCGGCCAGTGGAGTCACCACCGCATCGCTTCTCTTTTCTGTGACGGAGAGAAAATCAGCATCCGCGGGGCTCAGCGGGAAAAGGCAGCGAAATCCAGGGCAGGAGAACCAGGAGAACCGTTCACCGGGAAACCGATCGGTATTCTCCCATGCGTCGGTGGATACGGACCATACACTCCGTGTTCTAGCCTAATTGTAATGCGTGTAGCCAGGGTTCCCAGTTCTCCATACACGCCATTCGACTAGTGTGTGTGTGTGTGTGTGTGTGTGTGTGTGTGTGTGTGTGTGTGTGTGTCTCTGTGTGTGCAGTTCTCTCGTCAGAGGGGAGGGGGGGATCTTATGTACAGCCCACACAGACAACCCTCCTCTGCTCCGGCGCTATTGCGCATGGCCGTCGCTGAGTCAGTACAATGGACACAAGGCCACTTGCTCGGAGAAAACGGGCTTGTGTTGGAAGTGCGCGTCACTAGTCATTTGCGCTTCATTGAAAAACAGTGCGAGTAACTCGGGCCGCTTCGGAGTCCGTCCTCCCCGCTGAATGCCGGCCCGTGCGGACGGGTCGGAGTGGCGGTTCTGTGCATTTATGAAACCAGAGATGGGTGGGGGTACGCTGGCTGCACTGCGTCTTTTTCGGGACCCATAAATGTGCTTAAAGGAAAAAACTCAAACTATAAACCTTACATGACAACACCTTTCTATTTTTAATTAATCCCTTTTTTGCAAAATCGTAATTTATTGATCATAAAAATGGGGCACAAAAATCTGGAAAATAATCTTAGTGTTTCAGAAAAGAAAACATTAAAAAAGCGTCATAAAAAACCCAAAGGCCGACCACAACCGTAGTCAATGTACCGACATTAACCTGGCCTAAAGTAGAAGAGATCGGCCTCCGTCCTGCAGCTAAAGGTCAAAGGTTAAATGCCATTGACAGCCACCCTATCCCGGGCAATGACACACTATAGTGTCTAGTCAAGTGTCAGGGAGGTCCCTCCACAAACAGCCTCAACCTTGACCCATTGACGAGAAATATAGAACGGTAAAATCACAATTTAAGAGTACGAGTGTATTTCATTTAAGAGAGTATTTTCAGAGATAGATGCACAGGCCTTCACATTCTCAGGGGTAAAGTATTCAACCTTACAAGGCGCTGCACAGACGTGCTGCGACTCAAACCTTGCTCAGAGACAACTGGGCCTTACTTTGAGGGGCTCTATCCGTCTCTATCTACTTTCATATCTGTTTGACTGTAGAACGTCAATTGTTATTGAAGATTCACTCACAACTACGTAACCATGCCTCTAGCTTACCCCTAGCTGCTAGGAGTGGCAATGTCATCGTAAGTCAAAGAGTAAAATGTGTTTTTATTAGCGAGAAGCTAACAACAAGACGCAATACATTTGCAAAAACATTTGGCCGTAGTTGAATCCTGCTTATGTGGAACAGGATCCGTCCACTGGTGTACATATCGTTGGTCTTACAGGCTTTTAGCTAAACTGTCAGACCGGTTAGCCATGTGCTCACACCGTTAAGGTCAACACAGGGGCTCAAGCAAGGGGTTATGCATTACAGTGTTACACGATCATTGATTGGTTACACAACCATCTACGACACACACACACACCCACACCCAAGCTCGTGGGTGTGGTGGGTTCCTCTCCCTAAAGTGGGACTGTTTTATTGGAAGACATTGTGTTTGTCATCAGGGCCGTGACGCAAGCACTGCGATCACATCAGCGGAGGCGCTCCCTGAAGCAACAAAGATGAGTGGACCCTCCTGTATCACGACCGGGGGGGGGGGGGGGGTGAATGAGTGATCGGTTAACCGGTAAACCTCTCCTAAAGTGGAGAAACAGGAGCATCCCGAGCTTCATCACATCGTATTCTTGTATATGCTCTGTTTCACCATTTCAAATTCTTTACAGAAATTCAAGATGTTTTCTCTTCTTCCAGGTATTGGACACGTGGCCAATGCGAGCGTTGAAGTGGCTCTGGAGGTGTGACCGGGGAATGGTCTGTGAACCGTCCGCTGACTGCGTTAGCCAGTATCTGATCTGACCTTTGGAGAGTGCGGAGGTTATGTTTGCAATCCCCTGATTATTTACTTTCAGTTTAAAGAGTATCCTGTTTTGGTGGATTGTGATTACAGGATGGCATCAGTGGTGTTTAAGCAGACTTTGAACCCTTTTGAGCGGGGCCATTGAGCACGCAGGAATGTCAACCAAAAACGGAGCGTGGCTAGAAACTCAAGTGACACAAAAAGAATGAAGTCATACAAAATAAAAACAAGATTACGACTCTGACGTATGACTATTTCGGAGCATTACACAAACACAGAGTCATCACCTATATCAGACGCTCACCCAGTCTCTGTGTGCAGCTGACCTGCTCAGTGGCCGACGTGATTACTGTCAGATCCCCATTTCATGACGTCGCCCGTAAATCTCCGCTACTACAACCATCGGCGCTCTCCTGAACGGGACAGAGCGGGCGAAGGCCAGGATGTCAGTTATGGGGAAACTTAATGTAGGCCTGAATGTATGACTATAAATCTATTAAAAAAAAAAAATCCATTAGGCGTAATTTACAACACTACGAAAGCTAGAAGAGGTTTGTGGTTTATAATGCGTTAGCATGGGCTAATTTTAGAGCCTGTGACATCTGTTTCCCCAAATACATTATAGGGTAAGGGATGATTTCACTGTAATAAATGATAGGTGTCTTAACCACGACCGATTCATGGGCTGGACATGGGATGTTACTCCAAAGGAGATAAAAAACACTCTGGGTTCATTCACATTCATATCAGCTTCTTTAATGACATGGATTTGGATTTCAAGTCCTTGGACATTAATAAAAGGTTAAATATATTAACAATATTGCCTGTAAACAATTCATCATAAAGCTGTTTACCGCTGACGGTCCAACCGATCAGTAGCTACCTACTGATGATCCCATCCCGGTTTAAATCCAGTCTAGTGTAGTCTAGCGTTTGGGGTGTCTGACTCAACAGCTGGAAGGTCCTTGGTGCGACCCACTGAGCAGGACGTCCAACTGTTGAAGAGGTGATGGTGCTCATCTGAAGGCCCACTGTGCAGGACGTCCAACTGTTAAAGGAGGTGATGGTGCTCATCTGAAGGCCCACTGAGCAGGACGTCCAACTGTTAAAGGAGGTGATGGTGCTCATCTGAAGGCCCACTGTGCAGGACGTCCAACTGTTAAAGGAGGTGATGGTGCTCATCTGAAGGCCCACTGAGCAGGACGTCCAACTGTTAAAGGAGGTGATGGTGCTCATCTGAAGGCCCACTGAGCAGGACGCCCAACTGTTGAAGAGGTGATGGTGCTCATCTGAAGGCCCACTGAGCAGGACGTCCAACTGTTGAAGAGGTGATGGTGCTCATCTGAAGGCCCACTGAGCAGGACGTCCAACTGTTGAAGGAGGTGATGGTGCTCATCTGAAGGTATTCACGTTGACTCTACTTAACAGGGTGGAGGACAGGTGGTGGAGGCCTTCTGAGGCCGGGTGGTGGAGGCCTTCTGAGGCGGGGTAGTGGAGGCCTTCTGAGGCGGGGTGGTGGAGGCCTTCTGAGGCCGGTGGTGGAGGCCTTCTGAGGCCAGGTGGTGGAGGCCTTCTGAGGAGGGGTGGTGGAGGCCGGTGGTGGAGGCCAGGTGGTGGAGGCCGGGTGGTGGAGGCCAGGTGGTGGAGGCCTTCTGAGGAGGGGTGGTGGAGGCCTTCTGAGGCGGGGTGGTGGAGGCCGGTGGTGGAGGCCTTCTGAGGAGGGGTGGTGGAGGCCGGGTGGTGGAGGCCTTCGGAGGCCGGTGGTGGAGGCCTTCTGAGGCCGGGTGGTGGAGGCCTTCTGAGGCCGGGTGGTGGAGGCCTTCTGAGGAGGGGTGGTGGAGGCCTTCTGAGGAGGGGTGGTGGAGGCCTTCGGAGGCCGGGTGGTGGAGGCCTTCGGAGGCCGGGTGGTGGAGGCCTTCGGAGGCCGGGTGGTGGAGGCGGGGTGGTGGAGGCCTTCGGAGGCCGGGTGGTGGAGGCCGGGTGGTGGAGGCCTTCTGAGGCGGGGTGGTGGAGGCCTTCTGAGGAGGGGTGGTGGAGGCCGTCTGAGGAGGGGTGGTGGAGGCCGGGTGGTGGAGGCCTTCGGAGGCCGGGTGGTGGAGGCCGGGTGGTGGAGGCCTTCGGAGGCCGGGTGGTGGAGGCCTTCGGAGGCCGGGTGGTGGAGGCCGGCCGAGGGCCCTGATGGATGTGAGCTGCTGTTGATGAAGACTAAACCCTCGCCGCTGGAGACGGATGGAGGTCTTCCTCGGAGAGCGCGGCGGGGGCTGTTCTGCTTCTCTTTAATGGTCGTCAGATCACAGATTAAAACTATCCTGAAAATACAATTAAAATCGTATGGGGTACAGCTTTGTAATAAGGGTTGGCGTTAACTATTTAGTTTATTAACTATCAGTTAATGAACAATAAACAAATGATCTATTAATCATTTATGAATGGCCTTCCTGTTTAATAAGGTAATGGTAATCATTCAAACTATTAGTCTACCTTTTATACTCGGGGGAATGACACCTTAAAGTTTTCATTCCCCGAGAAACCGTTTAATCTCGTTCCTTTTGAAATCACTGAGTTGCATATTATGCTGAACGTGAAAATGTTCTTCTACCTCGATTGTCTGCATTAGCTAATAAAAGAAAATAGACGCATAAACAAGCAAATTAGAAGTCAGTTGGTGCTATTTGTGGCGATAACAAATCAACATTGCATCTCTTGGCCAAGAAAGAAGAGTTGAGGAAGAAATGGTTGGATTGGACATTCACTCCTTCATTCACTGGGAGTTGTGACGGCCCGGTCCCGGTTCCCGGGAATGTGTTTAATTGGCTCTATTACTGTGACGGACAGTGCTGTTACCCAATCAGAGGCGAGACATTTCCATGTAATGAATATTCATGAGTGAGAGCCAAAATCCTGTCGTTCCTCCCCGCCCACCTCCTCCAGCACACCAGAACACTAGAGCATTTCTATCACATAAACCTAATTGTAAAGTGTAACCGTATGCAGACGCAATCATCGCTAGAGGCGTGAGTGATTAGTTAAGTTAGATATGGGAAAAAATACATGTAAACAGGATCGTATGTGGGAGATCTTATCTTTGAAAAAGGGCGACAGCAATCACAGTGAATTCACTGATCAACATAGATTATGGAAGGCTGTCCAGTGGCTCGGGTATTTCGTTCCCAGCTGCTACGCTCTCGGTCTCCACAGCTTACCTTCAAACAAGGTCTAACCTACCTGTTTATTAATGGCACCTAAATACATGAAGTCACTTGGGATAAAAGTGTCCTCTAAATCACTAGTAGATAGTATTTGAGCTTTATCTCACTTTATATAATGAAGAGCCGTTTTTGTCACTTTTGTCACCGATCATAAACCTGAAAAAATGTTAAATGTTTTTGCTATTTTTATATTTGAATGCAATAATTATAGATGCGACAAAATGCAAGCCTCCCCCTAAAACACCCCAACATAATGATTATAACTATAATCACTCTTGACGTTGTAAAAACCTTGACCACAGCAAAAACAATACTTAAAAGCAACACAACACAACCTCTCCCTACCGTTGTTTGCCAACAGAGTCTGACTCGTTGCACAACAGTCGCAGCGCTAAACACCACTTAGGGGAAGCTGAGGGGTAGAAGCAGTAAGAAGGGAACAGAATCGAGCCGTAAAGACCTAATCCCTCACTGCAGTATGGCGCCATCGGTATAATTAATTGATAAATAATTCCTCAACCCTGCATGGGTTTGATTTGCTTTGGTCAGAGATTGAACACTTTTGAACTTCGCAATCTGTGCGTTTTGGTGGCGGAACAATTTGACGTTTGTGAACTGGGAGGCATTGTTTACAATGTCAAAATTTTGAGACGCCGTTACTAAACAAAAGTCAAAGAGACTAGTTAAGTTTATCTAGCTGTTTATACCTGAAGGCAGGTTGGGGCACATCTCAAAATACTAGCTTCCCTATTAGCCTTCGCTAGCTCGATACTTGGTACAGACATTCACTCCTAGCTTCACTCACTACTAGCTCTCTACAGACATTCACTCCTAGCTTCAGTCCTAGCATCACAACTAGCTTAACTCCTAGCTTCACTACTAGCTCCACTACTAGCTTCACTCCTAGCTTCACTACTAACTTCACTAGTAGCTCTCCACAGACATTCACTAATAGCTTAACTCCTAGCTTCACTACTAGCTCCACTACTAGCTTCACTCCTAGCTTCACTACTAACTTCACTAGTAGCTCTCCACAGACATTCACTTCTAGCTTAACTCCTAGCTTCACTACTAGCTCCACTACTAGCTCTCTACAGACATTCACTCCTAGCTTCAGTACTAGCTTCACTACTAGCTTCAGCCCTAGCTCTCTACAGTCATTCACTGCTAGCTTCACTCCTAGCTTCAGTGCTAGCTTCAGTACTAGCTTCACTACTAGCTTCAGCCCTAGCTCTCTACAGTCATTCACTGCTAGCGCCTGGCGTCGTTTATGCTGTTTTGGCTCAGAAGGTGAAAACTAGCGGTGCTACGCTACACCTCCTTTGAACACACACACACACACACACACACACACACACACACACACACACACACACACACACACACACACACACACACACACACACACACACACACACACACCATGTGGAGAAGGGGCTTAGAAAGAGACATAAACAAAGCCAGACAGACAGTGAGGATGGTGAGGATGATGATGAGGATGATGATCTGATGGCACGGAATGTGAGAAAAGTTCTTGAAATCCGAACCCCACAAGCAATAATTGGTCGAAACAAAAAGCCAGAAACAAAAGTAAACAAACACACACGCAGGCCTCAGTGTACTTTCACACGGTGGGAAGGAGACGACCAATGGGAGACCGCGATGCCCCACCTGAACACCAACAACTTGTCACCTACAGCGCAGCCTTAAGACCACCGCCAGACACCACCAAACCCCCCCCCCCCCCACCCCAGGCCTTTGAGTTTTCAATTTTCAATTTGTATAATTTTTAAAGGATAACCAAATGATCTGAGATGTACAGAACAGTTGTGTTCAAAGTCAGCTAATAGACAAAAAAGTTTTGAACGCAGACCATGGACATCAGAATCATCTCAATGACTGTTATATTAATGAATTATGTTATTAAGCACCTAATGAGACCTACATGTCGCTGCCCAAAGACAAGCATGGACTTCAGCTTCAAATTAGTAACAATGGCAGGTCGCCCCACCTCGTCTCGTAGTCGAGCCCATTAATCACAGACGAGACGTTCATTTGTGACACACCTTCGTTACTATGTAGGTCTCACATTTTCAAGCAATCTCAGAGTGGCCATGAAGACAGAAACCGGCCATAAACGGGCTTTGCTGGAGAGAGCGATTGTATGTAGTGGGCGAAACTTTAGGTGTTGGTCGTTAGTCTTTTACTATCTGAATGATCCGTCACTCAAACATCCTGGCTATGATGTCCTATTAGTGACAGGAACCCCACCAAATCTGTAAAATAAATCACGGAAACACCAAACATTGGTAATAACATCGAAACATTCACTTGTTTTTGCTTCTTTTGAGGTATTATGTGTTTTACAGAGACTGTGCACAACACAGTCAGGGCAGGGCTAGCTAGAAAGCTGATTAGCATCCTTCTTCTAGCCTTCACTGGGTCCTAATGGACATCTCCGCTCAAGCTAGTGTTTATGTTCCATTAGTCGTCGAGGGTTGGTTGTTCTCGGTCCCAGTCCTCCCCACTGGTGGGCCGTCGATTAATAATGAGGATGTTATGCAAGAAGTTAAGTGATTAGGGATGCTGTGATAGACAGTGTGTATGAAAGAGTGTGTGAGAGTGTGTATGACAGACACACACAGACAGTCGGACAGATACAAAGACAGACAGACAGACAGACAGACAGACAGACAGACAGACACAGACAGACAGACGGACAGACAGACAGACGGACAGACAGACGGACAGAGAGACAGATGGACAGACAGACGGACAGACGGAGAGAGAAGACAGAGACAAAGAGAGAGACCAAGAGTGAAAAACACTGGGCAAATTAAATGTTGTCAAAGTGAACAAAGACTTTCATTCAGCCTCACACCGTTCCCTACAGATCCTGGAGGTGACATTAAGGATTCTTTCATTAATTTGCGGCCACAAATAACACATCTCTGGCCACCAAATGCTAATTGGTTGCCACATTTGTGGATAGACAAAAAAAGTATTTGTGGCCTCAAAAGACTTTTCTGGGGCCTCACAATACTTGTTCCATTGTATTGAAATCAGTTTTTCGCCGCCAAAAGTGTATAATTGTTGTAAATGACTCGAGAAGGTTGGGTATGATGATGTCATGGCCGTCCTTTTGGCGAGTCAATCCTCATTTTAAGACCTTGAATCATATGGCCACGAAATCAGTATGCCGCCGCCCCCAAAGGAGGATTCCCTGGCCCTGAATAACTATGTAGAGGACAGGACACCAAGTTATATTTTGCGGCCACAGATTAACATTTCACGACCATGTATTGATATTTTGTGACCAGTAAAAAATAAAGAAAATCCTTTGTGTCACCTCTGGTAGCTCAAAGAACCAGAGAGACCTAAAGAACCAGAGAACCAGACACCCAAAGGCCAAAAGAACCAGAGACCAGAAGGCCCAAAGAACCAGAGACCTCTCTCTGAGACAAACTGTTCTGAAACGGCTCATGTCATTTGTACAGCAAGTCAAATAGCTAGCACTATAAATATGTTTTATCAGTGGCCGTAATCTAAGACGTCAAGCCGTTGATTCGGTGTGTGTGTTTGTCGAGAGGCTCTGTGTGTAATCAGGATAATAGCTGATAGCGTCGCGGGCTAGCAGCCAGACACTATGTCAACGAGGACTGAACGCAGTAGAACCAGCGGGACTCACAACCAAACAATACTGCTTTTACAGTATCGTCTACCTTTTTCTTTCCCAAGTGCCGAAACAGACTTTGTTTATAGATCAATGTTAAATAGAGCAGGCTGGGGCATCGAAGGACCCCCTAAAGGCAAACCGCACACATGTGGATGTGGAACCCTAACCCAAATCCCAAACATTGTGAGTCGCATAACCTTAACGCTAAGCTTCCTGCCTTGATGACGGAGCATGTTCAGTAAAAAACAAACCACCCTTCATAATCTTTGAGTTTTATTCAATTTAAAATCTTGAAATATCCTTTTTTTGTCCTCCGATAGATAAAGGCCTCATGGATCCCCCATGACTGGCGACATTATGTGTTTTGAGTGTTTCAGAAAAACCAGCAGAACCCTCCATTGATCTCGTTCCTCCGCCAGCGCCGCCGACAGCGGCAGCAAACAACCCCCCACGCTCGCCGTCATACCCCTCCCTTTGATCCGGAGCGTCGCCTGAGATCGAACGGGCACACATCGGGAGGCCCCGGCGGGGATCGAACCCCTGGTGGTGACGGCGTTAACCTACGCTCCCTGTAGCAGGACCCCTCTGCTGAGTCAACAGAGGAACGCAGCGCCTCCAGACCACCGCTACACAACGGATCCCCGATCCACCTGCAGCCTCCGCGTCTCCACACGAGGGCCAACCGCACAGGTGGGCTCCTCATCGGGCCGTCCCAGTCCGAGCTCATCAGACCCCCCGAGGGGACGCCACACCGTCGTCAGCCTGATCAAACAGTCGGGATCAATCGAAACATGAACTCAAACACCGGAGAGCGAGCATTGATCGCCCCCGGTCGACGACAGCAGCGGGCGAAGGGGCTCGGTCGCCTCGCAGCTCCGGTTAAGGTGGAATGCGTGTACAGGGGTGTGTCTCTGTGTGCGTGTGCCTCTGCACACTCAGGCTCTTGGTTCACCGTATGGGCGGACCCCAGCCACCCACTCCATTCCTGGGTCCCCGTAAAGAGACATGAGTGGAACGGGTTAATCATCCACGCTTACGGTCGCTTAAAGTCCTACGTACTGGCACTGACAGCGAGGGAGCCGTGTGTGTGTGTGTGTGTGTCTGTGTGTGTGTCTGTGTGTGTGTGTTTGACCTCATCACACTGTGCAAATAAGATAGGGAGCCGCAGATTCTGTTTAGCATCGCCAGAGACATCCCCATGATACCCTGGTGGTGAAGACCTTTAGAAACACACAAAGAGTCACTTCTTAATAACAAGCTGCTATTGAACACAGGTGAGAAATGTCTTACCTGTGTCACCAGTCATGTTTTTCTGATTCAGATTCAGTTAGGAGATCTGGTGGGGGGACAGTCGAACAATCACCCCTTCCTCATGTATATTCTGAACCTCTTTATATTCTGTACATTTCACATTTATTTTATTCATATTGAAGGACAAACATTTAAATTGTGTAGCTATGCCTAAATGTTTAGGACCATGGTGGAAATAGATCAACAACATCATGGTCCAAGCCCATGCTAGCACGAGGCTAACATCACGACGTGCCAACTCTGCCCCTCTGGCAGGCCGGGGTCTCAGGAACACTTAGGTAAGAGATATACATTACCATGTTCGCTATATTTATACTTATGCCAAATAACATGTTGTACTATTTTGTTGAATGAAGCCGTACATCTGTAAATATTCAATATTGATTTATTTTGTGGAATACGCCTTCCATGATTTTTTTGAATTTGAACTGTGTAAAATATTGATATACTTTAGGTTGTATGGTTCTGATTTGATAGTGAAACTCACCCGTTGTTCAGTCCTGGTTGTAAACGGGGCCTGTGTGTGTGTGCTGGGGGCACCGGCTGTGATCCTTCATGGGCAGCAGGGCTGATATTATATACATTATATATATTCTATAACCCAGTCAGACGC
Organism: Gadus macrocephalus; assembly: GCF_031168955.1. Classification (NCBI taxonomy): domain Eukaryota; kingdom Metazoa; phylum Chordata; class Actinopteri; order Gadiformes; family Gadidae; genus Gadus; species Gadus macrocephalus. The sequence continues at coordinate 771,143 of NC_082385.1, read as the reverse complement.
CATGATGCCCTCATCTCAGCACTGTCTTCTCTAGGTAGAGCACAGCTCTCTCTAGAGTGGTAGATGGAGAGAGAGAGAGAGAGAGGGGAGAGAGAGAGAGAGAGAGAGGGAGAGGGAGACTGATAGAGAGAGAGAGAGAGAGAGGGGAGAGAGAGGGAGGAGAGAGAGAGAGAGAGAGACAGAGACAGAGAGAGGGGGGGAGAGAGAGAGAACAAGAACAAGAACGAGAGAGAGAGAGAGAGAGAGAGAGAGAGAGAGAGAGAGCGTGGAACACGTTTAAGGCACTGCCTGTTCCCGCTGCTCATGAAGTATGTACAGGGGACATGAGAGGAATGCTTCCATCCACGACCTTCTCCCCAGTCTGAGGCTGATGGAGAACGGAGAAACCAAACCAACGGGGAGAACTACTACGAAGGAGTTCATCAGGCGCAGTGTGACCACAGGACGCTTGTTAGAGCGGGATTCCCTCTTGGCACGCAGACAGATGTGTCGTCAGCAGTGCACAGAGGGGGGAGGGGGGGAGAGAGTAAAGGGGGAGGGGGGGAGAGAGTAAAGGGGGAGGGGGGGAGTAAAGGGGGAGGGGGGGTGTGGAGTAATGCGGACGGTTACATAATGACAGCCGGAGCGCAGGCGACCCGATCCTTGGAGGACCAGCAGTGGTGGTGGTGGGGGTGGAGGGGGGGGGTGGTGGTGGTGGTGGGGGTGGTGGTGGTGGTGGGGGGAGGGGGTGGTGGTGGTGGGGGGTGGTGGTGGTGGTGGGGGGAGGGGTGGTGGTGGTGGGGGTGGTGGTGGGGGGAGGGGGGGGGGGGGTGGTGGGGGTGGAGGTGATGATAAAAATAGAGAGGATTGATGAGAGAGAGAGAGAGGGAGAGAAGAGAGAGAGGGAGAGGAGAGAGAGAGAGAGAGAGAGAGGGAGAGGAGAGAGAGGGAGAGAGAAGGAGAGGGAGAGAGAGACAGAGAGAGAGACAGAGAGAGAGAGAGACAGAGAGAGGGAGAGGGAGAGAGGGAGAGAGAGAGCGAGAGGGAGAGAGAAGGAGAGGGAGGGGGAGAGAGAGAGAGACAGAGAGAGAGGGAGAAAGAGAGAGAGAGACAGAGAGAGAGAGAGAGGGAGAGGGAGAGAAGAGAGAGAGAGGAGAGAGAGAGAGAGAGAGAGAGAGGGAGCGAGAGGGAGAGAGAAGGAGAGGGAGGGGGAGAGAGAGAGACAGAGAGAGAGAGGGAGAGAGAGACAGAGAGGGAGAGACAGAGAGGGAGACAGAGAGAGACATGATTAAGGAAAGACAATTGAAAAGATGTCCAGAGCCAGACATATTGGGATAAAAGAAAAGGTTTCCAAAAAGCGAGTGTACGCCAGCAAAAATCTGATCCAAGACAAACACAGAAATGTTAAAAAGCAGACAGACAAGAAACAAACAAAGAACCAGACATATCACACACAACACTTTAAAAACCCTGAAGCCACCAACAGTCACTCACCACATAAGGAAGGAGCAGTCTGACTACAACATGGCAATACAATCAATTCTCATTTCTCTTGAACAGTGATGCCTTAACATAATGACAAAATAGTGACTTTGAACTATGCATTCATTTATGACTAATCTTATAATCCGCTGGTAATGGGATTATATAGCACTATAAGGAAGGTGCTTCCCTGTTGAAGTCACAGTACTCTGTAGACGATGCTGTGTTCCTAACAGCAACACAAAGGAACCAGAGGGAAGAGAGGCTCACAGAGAAAGGCTCTTTATTCTTCAAATACAATGGGCAATCAGGTTAATCAGGAGCCATTATGGGATGCATTGCATAATGACCCTGCAGTAAATATCATCCAATCACAAGAAGGATTGGGAGGAAGTTAAATTTGGGCACTAATAAAGTATCTGATCCAAAATCCAACTACCTGGTAAAAGAAAAGTCTGTCTCTCACACTCAGGGGTTGTTTGTCACCCCCCCCCCCCCCCAGTTGATAATAAGAAATAAAAACATCTATAAAAAGAAACAACCACTCACAAATGGGTGGCTGTTTTTGGGCGCAGCCCGTCGCTATGACTCACTGTTGCCACAGACACGGCGAGGCCATAAAACCGCTCTGACACGGCAGCACACAACACCGGCTCTAAACCAGCCTGGACCTCTGCATGGAGCCTCACAGAGCAGCCGTTGTTATTGGCCGTGTGTCCGCCGTGCATCCAGGGGTCGACGCTGGGGGGGGGGGCGGAGGGAGTTTCCCACTCGGTTGATTGTTTTGCATCTTCTAGTATCGCACTTTTTTATATATCCTGGAACGTGTTTTAACCGTTGAAGGAAAACCCACCAGGAACCAACGGAAAAATATCCTCCGGAATATTGAACAGACTGTCTCCATCGGGCAAATAAAACTAAATATAGCATCCAAACATCAACAAAGCAAAAATAAACATTAGGACTCACGGAAACATCACTGTTCTATTCGGGCCTTGGCTATAAACGCCGGAATATAAGCGTATTCAAATGTAGAAGGCACTAGAACTGTCCCCTTGTGAAGCGTGTTGGGCCCCACATCACCACGGCGATCCACATTATTTTGTGCTCAAGTGTTTAAGAAAGTATATTTCAAACCCTTTTTTTTACCTTTCCAAAGGATGGTTATTACCTGTTTTTTTTTCCCAGAGGAAGCCAACAGAAAAATCGAGATTGTCACACACGCGGCCAAAAGCTCAACCAAGGTTAGATGTGGAGCTAATCCCGACCCTTATGTGGTTATGATGGATATGAGTTTGAATAAAGTGGTTGAATGAGAATCGTCATTGGAATAGTTTTGAGATTTGTTTTTGTAGGTTCCATTTTCAAATACTTTTTTGTTCACCTATTTTTAGTCTCGTTTACATTTGATGTGTTTGTGAGATTTGGTTATTTTCTAACAGACTAATCAAATGAAGAAAGTGAGGACATAGCAAGGCCAGGAATAGCGCCCCCTTGAGGACGAAACGGTTCAGTTCACTGAGTTAATTAAAGCACTTATTCTCAGACACCGGCGCCATCTCCTGGGAAGACAATTCCCATTAACAACGATTCCTAGAAATGGAAAGAAGGACTTAGCCACAATAGATACATACAGCAGTTAGACATTTTATGCAGAATGCATTCATAGAACAAAACATGATTGATGTTCACCACCATGGCCTGGAACCAGAACCAAACGAGGATTTAAAACAGGATCTTCCATGACAATGCTGACTGACCACACAGAGACAAGCACAGCCTCTTTTACTCACTTTATTTACAGAGTGAAGATCCATGTGTTGAGGAGAACTGCGACAACAGATAACTTAAGCGTTTGTGTTTACACGTTGGAAGTGGATAACTTGAGATCTCATAGGCCTTTTTACTGATAAAGCTGCGACACTCCACGGACTGTTATGGAGTCGCCCAAAGGGTCAACGAGTAATCGTTTTCTCTAGGCCTTACTTTGGACTTGAGTGTGCCAGTAGCAGCATGAAGCTGCTTGCAGGTAGCTTGAAATAAACACCATGCAGCAACCAACGTCCCAAAAAAACAAACACAATATGAAACATTGAGAAGCAGTAGCCTACTAATGTAAATTCCCACAAAAAAGTTGTCCAGAGCCGTGTGGACGATACCAGACAACCCCCACCTTCAAATCGGACATCAGGTCTTCCTCATCCCTCTGATGGAGGTTTAATTAAATGACCTTATTTAAGTTGCACAATGTGTTTAAAAGCCTTTAGAAGAGTGAGTTATGATCACACTGAAGACTAACCTTCTGTTAAACAATTTAGAACAGAAATAACCTTCTGTAGTGGATTCAGAGCTCCCATCGGTGGTAGTGAAGGCAACAGAGTGATTTAGGGTGCGGACGTGATCAGGGTGTTCTACACATGGAAATGGATGGGATCCCATTCAATGCAGACTGCCTTTTAATTCGCTTCTGCTATTTTATGATTAAATCACATTATTTATATTGCGGAGTTCCATGAGTATATGAAATAAATACTTTAATAATAAAAACTGGTATTTCTATCTTAATCAGCAATGAATTCTTAATTATAGTTTTTCATGTTGGTAAAGCTTTTTGATAATAATTGGAAGTAATAATGCCAACTTTGAAGCATACATTTACAAATTAGCATATTTGTTCTGAAATCCCCCCATAAGCTTATTATTGGGAACAGCACAAAAGGGTTCCTCAATATATAAAATCACCTCAGTGAGAATACAATCAATCCACAAGAATCCATTTTGGGTACGATAAATACGAATCTGAAATATCTTTAATTTTGTGTATTGGAGCCATCATACTTTTCTGAAACAAGTAGTTTTCCATCTATGATTGCATGAATACATCATCATCATCATCATTATAAGCGGTACCCTTTGCTAACAGCATTTCTTTAAAGATATTAAATAATAAAAACCTGCTGAAATGAAAATGTTGCTAGTAAAACATAACATAGGCTCCTATATCCATCACCATTCTTCCGTTGAAGACATCTCTAAACATTGAATGATATCGATAAGGGTTATAGTACGCAGTTCAGTTACAGAGTAGAGAGGAGACGACAGAGCAAAGGAAAACATAAAAAAAAAAAGGAAAGTAAAAACAGGAACACAAACTTTTACACCCGGCTGTTTCTCGCTCTAAAAAAAGAACAGAAAAAGAAAGAAGTCCAACACTTGGTAATGCAGACAGACAACATGGCGATCCACCATCACAGCGGGTCAGACCACCAAAGACACTATCTGAAACCACATCCCGCCTCGCCCACATGTCAATTTGCGTCGTCCTGTTTAACGATTTAAAAATGTGTTGGAACAAACATGCTATATTAGTCTTTCACGAACCCCGCCCCCCTCACCAGCTGCCCAATCAGGCTTCAGGGAAAACAGGAATTTGCCCCAATGACAGCGAGTGTTTATTGCCCTGGCGGGCACTGGGGGACTGAGGGGGCGACCCCAGGCAGCTCCCCATCTATGGTGGCTAACGACAGCCAACACACATCCTCACCGTAATCATTTGATCGTTTAAAATTTGGTTTATCATCAGTATTGTAACCACAATCCTTCCTGTCGAGATGGGACAGTTGATGCATGAGAAGACGAATGTTGGTACACTTGGCAGACCGTGGGTCTGCTGAATAGTCTGACTGTTTTGGGCCGTTCATTAAATACATTCGCTTGTTAGGAGAGTTCAAACCCTCTCAGCCCACAGTCCGTGCCAACCCCAGCTCCTGTTTAATCTACGACCGGAATCTGCGTCATAGTTCGGGAACTCGCCCAGTCCTGCACCCAAAGGCTCTCTGCGTGGATTAGGGTGGGCGTTCGGGACATATTTGGCATTGAGAATTGACATGCACCCTCTAAACACACAGACATTTTGGCAAAATACTAAATTCCCTTGACTAACGTTAACATAGTGCAGTGAAAAGACTGAGGAGTTCTGCGCGTGCGTGTGTTTTCCGCGAACGCACACAAAATGCACACCGCGCGACGATGCTAGCAGGCGCCGTTTCACCGAGACTCGCGGCGTTCTGCGGTAGAGCTCAAATAAATACTGGGACACGCATGCATGAAAACTAGCCCTCTTCAAGAGCGTATTCAGGGGGGGGGGGGGGGGGGGGTCCGCGGCCCGGGGGGCGTTCAGTGCAGGGGGGGGGGCGTTTCCCTTCCTTCTCCAGACCTACCGCCGTATGGAGAAGGAAGAGGGCGGTCCTTAAGTTGTGCTAAAATATAACAAGTCTCTCGTTTCCCTTGACTGAACACACACGCACACAGACACACACACACACACACACAGACACACGACCGGGTTGACGACAGTGCCATGGAGATGTTAGTTGTGTGTTGGTGTTGAGTGAGGCGGTGTGTTGTCTGAACACGTGGTGAGGAAGAGGAGGAAGAGGAGGAGGAGGAGGAGGAGCCGGCTGCTGTCCCATGCATTGATATAACAGTATCAGAAGCAGAACATACGAGGACGTGCTTCCAGAATGGGGGGGAATAAAGGGTTTACCCAGAGAACCGCCAGCACATAATCTCGTCAAATAAGTCTTTGAAATAGATGTTGGATTGCAGTTTTTTTTGTCCTTTTTTTTTTTTTTGTATGTGTGTGTCCATTAAATTGTAAATGCAAGATAAGACCTTTGACAGAATAGGAGTACATCGTGTTGTAGATCACATTCAGGCGCCTCTTCTCCACAGCTTCTATACTTCATTGTTTTTGCCGGCGTAAAGTCTGGTCCAGGCTCGGGCTGAGGGAGAGACAGAGACAGAGAGAGAGACAGAGAGAGGGAGAGAGACACAGAGAGAGCGAGAGAGCGAGAGAGAGAGAGAGAGACAGAGAGAGGGAGAGAGACGCAGAGAGAGGGAGAGAGACACAGAGAGAGCGAGAGAGAGAGGGAGAGAGACAGACAGACAGACAGACAGACAGACAGGAGTAAATCTAAAATGAAAAGCAGTCCGTGACTCTGAACTGTCAGCGCAGGAGCCATTGTGTGCCGTGGTTTCGTTGTTCCAACGCCGTTCCAGTTGGGTGGTGCCTGCGGTGCGGTCGTGGCTGATGTAGTCTCCCTGTCCCTGTCCTCACAGCAGCGCTACACCCGTCGGTTCCTCTACTAGAGTCCTCATGGCCCTCCTCTGCAGGCTGCGGTTGTATACGGGGTGGCGAGCTCTTAGGAACCCCCCCTCTGTAGTACAGAGCGGGCTGCAGCGCTCTAAACAAGGACTCTCTCTCAGTGGGGTGAGACCGTGGGGCTCTATTCCTAGGACTCTCTCTCTCAGTGGGGTTAGACCGTGGGGCTCTATTCCTAGGACTCTCTCTCTCAGTGGGGTTAGACCGTGGGGCTCTATTCCTAGGACTCTCTCTCTCAGTGGGGTTAGACCGTGGGGCTCTATTCCTAGGACTCTCTCTCTCAGTGGGGTTAGACCGTGGGGCTCTATTCCTAGGACTCTCTCTCTCTCAGTGGGGTTAGACCGTGGGGCTCTATTCCTAGGACTCTCTCTCTCAGTGGGGTTAGACCGTGGGGCTCTATTCCTAGGACTCTCTCTCAGTGGGGTTAGACCGTGGGGCTCTATTCCTAGGACTCTCTCTCAGTGGGGTTAGACCGTGGGGCTCTATTCCTAGGACTCTCTCTCAGTGGGGTTAGACCGTGGGGCTCTATTCCTAGGACTCTCTCTCAGTGGGGTTAGACCGTGGGGCTCTATTCCTAGGACTCTCTCTCTCAGTGGGGTTAGACCGTGGGGCTCTATTCCTAGGACTCTCTCTCTCAGTGGGGTTAGACCGTGGGGCTCTATTCCTAGGACTCTCAGTGGGGTTAGACCGTGGGGCTCTATTCCTAGGACTCTCTCAGTGGGGTTAGACCGTGGCGCTCTATTCCTAGGACTCTCTCTCAGTGGGGTTAGACCGTGGTGCTCTATTCCTAGGACTCTCTCTCAGTGGGGTTAGACCGTGGCGCTCTATTCCTAGGACTCTCTCTCAGTGGGGTTAGACCGTGGGGCTCTATTCCTAGGACTCTCTCTCAGTGGGGTTAGACCGTGGGGCTCTATTCCTAGGACTCTCTCTCTCAGTGTGGTTAGACCGTGGGGCTCTATTCCTAGGACTCTCTCTCTCAGTGTGGTTAGACCTTGGGGCTCTATTCCTAGGACTCTCTCTCTCAGTGGGGTTAGACCGTGGCGCTCTATTCCTAGGACTCTCTCAGTGGGGTTAGACCGTGGGGCTCTATTCCTAGGACTCTCTCTCAGTGGGGTGAGACCGTGGGGCTCTATTCCTAGGACTCTCTCTCTCAGTGGGGTTAGACCGTGGGGCTCTATTCCTAGGACTCTCTCAGTGGGGTTAGACCGTGGGGCTCTATTCCTAGGACTCTCTCTCAGTGGGGTTAGACCGTGGGGCTCTATTCCTAGGACTCTCTCTCAGTGGGGTTAGACCGTGGGGCTCTATTCCTAGGACTCTCTCTCTCAGTGGGGTTAGACCGTGGGGCTCTATTCCTAGGACTCTCTCTCAGTGGGGTGAGACCGTGGGGCTCTATTCCTAGGACTCTCTCAGTGGGGTTAGACCGTGGGGCTCTATTCCTAGGACTCTCTCTCTCAGTGGGGTTAGACCGTGGGGCTCTATTCCTAGGACTCTCTCTCAGTGGGGTTAGACCGTGGGGCTCTATTCCTAGGACTCTCTCAGTGGGGTTAGACCGTGGGGCTCTATTCCTAGGACTCTCTCAGTGGGGTTAGACCGTGGGGCTCTATTCCTAGGACTCTCTCTCAGTGGGGTTAGACCGTGGGGCTCTATTCCTAGGACTCTCTCTCAGTGGGGTTAGACCGTGGGGCTCTATTCCTAGGACTCTCTCAGTGGGGTTAGACCGTGGGGCTCTATTCCTAGGACTCTCTCTCAGTGGGGTTAGACCGTGGGGCTCTATTCCTAGGACTCTCTCTCAGTGGGGTGAGACCGTGGGGCTCTATTCCTAGGACTCTCTCTCAGTGGGGTTAGGCGCTGACGGTCTATCCCCAGCTCTGGGACTGTTTGCTTGGGATTTGCTGCACTCTTATTTATCAAAGGGGGTATTTCAGTAACGCGTCAGTGGGTGTGAAGTATTGTGCTGGCTAGGTGGAAGGGGCTTTGTTATTCTGCATACGGTACACGGTTTTACCATGGACAACCTGCTGGGAGTTACCAATACATTTTAAATAGTGTTGACATCAGAACAGATTCCCGCCAAAATGACCCGAGTCCTATACTGACCCTATGTGCAGGGGATTAGGAAGGCGTGCATGGGAATAACTGGTTCAACGCGCCACGCGTACGGTAGGAGCTAACCACATTCAGACGGGGCCTTACCTGTGTCGATGGCTTGGGCTTCGTTGGACTTCCACTGCTCGGCCACGTCGTTGGCCAGGGGGTCGTCTGGGTTGGGCGCGCTTAATAACGCCTGGATCGATAGCAACACGGTGCGGATCTGTAGGGCTGGGGACCACTTATCTGGAGGCAAACACAAAACAAACGCACCCACAGAGAAAAACACACGGTTAGAAGAAAATCATTATTTCTCATTAAAATACCACAACACCCCCACCGTAAGGGAGGGGAGAGTACAGGAAGGACAGCCATGAGTCAACGTGTGGGTTGTCTGTTGAGATAACGGAAGGCCAAAGTGTTACAAAGCAACGGTGTGGTCACAACAACAAGGAAGTGAGGCGTATAAATAGTTCCAGACTTCCTACCCAAAACAAAACGCTGGACCATCAACAAACATTAATAGTTTATTTCTGGATTCTTCCGTCCTTCCAATGACGCCCCCTGATCCCGTTGCCTTGGCGATCTAAAGTCAAAGCCATGGTTACATTGTTTTAATATGGAGAACTAGTCTCTTTTTGGGAGGAAGTGACACATGCTGGTGATTAGGGGTGTGCCCATCAGGTCTCTTTAGGACCATAATAAACAACAGTATCCCTGGGTAGAGCCATCGGTGACCAACCTTCCATAACTGGAACTACCTGCATATACCTACTCTCATACTATGGAAGCCAGGCTTCCTCAGAAACGTTAAAGCTACAGTCAAGCTCTGCTGTAATGAGTGGATCCGAAACCACGGCCGTTGACGCAGCAACCCTACGTGATATTGCAGTTTTGCGTTTCGCATTACTTATAAACATGATCAAGAAACTATCAATTGATCAATCCCCCATAATGCAGCAGTGGTGCCTGCCAGCAGGGGGTCAGGCAGGGAGAGAGACGCAGTAGGGGCAGGCCTTCCAGGGTTATCCAGGGAGAGAGACGCAGTAGGGGCAGGCCTTCCAGGGTTTCCCAGGGAGAGAGACGCAGTAGGGGCAGGCCTTCCAGGGTTTCCCAGGGAGAGAGACGCAGTAGGGGCAGGCCTTCCAGGGTTTCCCAGGGAGAGAGACGCAGTAGGGGCAGGCCTTCCAGGGTTATCCAGGGAGAGAGACGCAGTAGGGGCAGGCCTTCCAGGGTTTCCCAGGGAGAGAGACGCAGTAGGGGCAGGCCTTCCAGGGTTATCCAGGGAGAGAGACGCAGTAGGGGCAGGCCTTCCAGGGTTTCCCAGGGAGAGAGACGCAGTAGGGGCAGGCCTTCCAGGGTTATCCAGGGAGAGAGACGCAGTAGGGGCAGGCCTTCCAGGGTTATCCAGGGAGAGAGACGCAGTAGGGGCAGGCCTTCCAGGGTTATCCAGGCGGAGGGGCCAAACAGGCCAGTTTCCGGCCTTCGGTTTGCTCACCATGTCGTCTAAGAGCCTGATGTGACTGGGAGCTGTGACTGGGAGCTGTGACTGGGAGCTGTGACTGGGAGCTGTGACTGGGAGCTGTGACTGGGAGCTGTGACTGGGAGCTGTGACTGGGAGCTGTGACTGGGAGGTGACCACGCTGGTTCAGGTGAACTCTAGTAACCCCAACCCCCCCTTGCTCTAGCGGCGGCAGAGAAAACCTGGGCGGTGGAGTTCATCTGGTAAAACATTTTAATGATTATATCACTGCATCCGTTAGTAGGCCTTATTAAGGACTGTGTTCACTGCTCACATTTACAGAACGTTTTCTAATTGAGAGATTGGAAATGCGCTATGCCGGTGGAGCTACAAGTAGGCTCCTCCCGAGATGTGTTCAGAGTGTCTGCAGGTTTCAACTTGCAGGGTTCAATTTAAGCCTTTTTAAAACCACAATGGTATACCGATATCACCGCCCGATGGATGAAGGGACACAACAGTGCACTGCTCACCCTGGGGTAGGTTTACGAGGATATAAATGTGTTGAAGGTGCAATATAGCAGAGCTGCTGCTATATAAACAAGTGCTGCCGACAACAGAAGTGTCCTGCACGCAAATTAAGTTATGGCTTAGTGGTCACCACAGCTTGTACGGGAGGCCAGTAAGAATCTATACAGAAACGGTTGACATTTACTGCTTAGAAGTTTAGGATTCTTACTCTCACGACAACCTTAAAGGCTGTTAGAAATTATATTCAAGAGTCTTCAATGCCTTTTTAAGGCCTTCGGTTGAAAGGTTTGAATTGTAGACTTTTCCATACTTTCAATACCTCCAAGGGTTCACTGTATCTGAAAGATAACCAGGCAATGTACTACCCTGTGTCACCAAAGAGGCATGTGACCACAGAGTGATTAGTTAGTCAGGTGTAGTTATTTTGAGGGTAGGAGGAGTTTGACCAGAAATCGTTGGGCTAACTAACTTTGACAATTGAAGAGAAGAGCTGTTATTCACTGTTATTCCTACGCCCATAGAACTTTGTCTATCAACACAGCAAACGTAGAACTGAATGGTTCTCTGCCTCCTTCAAAATATAACTTGTACGATGCGTTAGACTGACAAAGGTTCCGTATCCCGCTTTGCGAAATGTGCACATTTGGCAAAGCTGGTCAATAAAAATGTACGGCGTTTTGCAGAATAACGCGTTTTAAAAGTTATTGGGAAATAATCTGTTTGGCCCGGCTGGACAAAATTGGATTATAGCAAGCAACCACCGCAGTCACGTCGTTGAGTGTTGAACGTTTTTCTGAGATATATTATGTATATATTCAGATTGAGACTACGTTCCCTCTGTTTACTCCAGAACCTGCGCCCCACTGTTCATTTAGAGATGCGTCTTCGTGTATCAGCACGAGTGACGAGTGAATTTCCAAAACCAGTTGGCCGTTTCCTCTCCATGGATCCTGTCCGTTCTGCTGCTGCTCACCAACACTTTGCTCAGCGCTCCATAAACTAGTCAAAGTTATGGATACGGTTTGGATCACGATGTTAATAGGAGAGCCGTTGTTGGATAAAACGTTCACTCCTTCTTAATGTTAATTCACCTAACTGACTTTATTACTTGAGGTTGGCGCTGCTCCCAACAGCCCCTGTCGATCGGATCGTTTGATCATAAGGCCTTAAAAAAATAAATAAAGTTTGGTTCCTGTTGGTTGTCAGTTGAGGTCATGGGTAGGGAGGGAATTTATTTTATTTTTTCCAGCGGCAGCGAATGATAGGTAGGTTGTTTTCATTTAAAAACGAGAAAATTCGCTCATCCTTGTACAGAATGAAGAGGTGCTGTACCAAAACGTAATTATAGTTTGCATCAATTATTATTATTATACTTTTTTTTTTATAAAGCTCATAAAATAATTTGGGTCGCACATATATTGACAGGGTCGGTCGGAAACCGGAACCAAACAAAAAATTTTTTAGGCCTAATCTGGAATCACCATGGAGACGACGGCCCGACCCCGGTACGCGTCGGTCGTCTGCGCCCCATCAGTCCCTCAGGAGACACTCGGCGCCGCCCCCGCTCCGAGACGCGACCTCACCTTTTAAAATGTCTAGACAGATCCTGCCCAGCTTGTCGACGTTGGGGTGGTAGATCTTGGTCATGAAGCGGACCTTGGGCGCGGCCATGGGGTACTCCTCCGGGAGGAACAGCTCCAGCTTGAAGGTGCCCCCTTCGAAGGGCGAGTCCTGGGGGCCGGAGATGACCACGTGGAAGTAGCGTGCGTTGCCCTCGTCCGGCTTCGCCATGATGCCCTGCACCGGCTCCGCCATGAGGCGCTGAGTCTCCTGAACAGAGGAGGACGGGTCGGCTGTTTAACCCAGCAGACGACTAGAGCCACGGGGTGAGGGGCCGAGAGGTTAGGGGTCAGGGACCAAGGGGTTAGGGACCAAGGGGCGCTGAGTCTCCTGAACAGAGGAGGACGGGTCGGCTGTTTAACCCAGCAGACGACTAGAGCCACGGGGTCAGGGACCAAGGTGTTAGGGACCTATGGATTTAGGGACCTATGGAGTTAGGAGTTAGGGACCTTAGGGGTTAGGGGTAAGGGACTTAGGGGTAAGGGACCTAGGGGTAAGGGACCTAGGGGGTTAGGGGTAAGGGACCTAGGGGGTTAGGGGTTAGACACCTTACCTCCAGGTGGACCGTGGACAGTGAAATACTAGCCTCCAATATTAAATATTATTACTTTTAAATTCAAATTACAAAAAAAATATTTCTGATCGATGTCTGATTTCAAAGTATGTATCACAATAAAGTAACCAGAATGCGGCCTTTATACAGCCGGCCTTTATAGTTCTTACATGCATCACATTTACATGTCTGCTACTGTATCTTTTGAGGAAATGACAGGCATCCTCCTCCGTCACTCTCCTTGATTAATGCTTTCGTTTTGTTGCATTGATTTAAATCTTTGTGTTGATTTGCAACATTAAAGACGGTTTCAAATGTACGAGAAATCCTTAAGTACCACTAGTAAACCTGCTAACCTCAGCCAGGGCAGGGTTTGGTATCTAGTCAACGCACTGTTTACTAGCAGTCTGTGGACACAAACACCACATACCCACATACTAGACAATACTGTACAATATACGCCGATTATTGACAACATATACTATTATTCTAAAGCCAGTGCTTATAAAAACGTGCGTTGATCTAACTGAATAGTTGTGAACGTCAGGCTGGGTAAATGAGTTAAAGTGAGAAACCCGGCAGTAGCCACGCTAACGTTAGCCTGGTGAGCTGACGTGCTAGCGCTAGCCGCATCAACATTAGCTCGCTAAGCTACATTAGCCGACAGTAGCCGTGCTAACCTAGCCTGGTCCCCGAACTGACGTGAGAGGAGCCTCAGTCGGGCCAACATTTGCCTTTTAAGTGAGTTAATGTGATAGCGCTTGTAGTCGTGCTAACAGGTTAGCTCAGTGAGTGAGGGCTGTGCTAACGTCAGGCTAACGTCGGACCGCACGCTACACGTGCCGATACCGAGGAACACACGTCATGAAATGAGATAAACGGGTCTTAATGATTCGCCCGCTTGTGTCTTGATATTTACCTTTATAATCCTACGGGGCAGACCAGCCATCTTGAGCTAGCTGAGGTATTTTTAGCCGTGAGTCTTCTTCTCTTCGGGTTGATGGACTCGGTGGGGGGCGGGGCGATCCGCGGTGGGAGGGCGTGGCCAATCCGCGGGCTTTTCCGGTGACCGTGCGTGACGTCAGCGCCGATGACACGCAGGGCGGCTGCGGCGGCGGACCCGTTTTACCAGTAATGTGTTTTTCTCTGTCTCGGGCGATCGTTTTTGTAGGATGTCTTTTGTTAAACCGCAGTCATAAGAAGGTCCTCTCTCGGAGATGGCATTGTTATGAGACAGTACATTATCGGACGGACGAGCGTTTACCTTCGTTTGGTTAATTGACTTCCTGTTAATAAAACATTACGTCTACACGACACATCATTACAATCACAATCTAGTGTAAGATATTTGGTGGAATACCGATTTTCCTACTTGTGGGTTACTCTATATATCATCGGACGGCAGGTTGATTTTGTATTGCCTACTGTGCAATACATAGAAATATAAAAATGGTGTTATGTCCTGTTCGTTCGTTATTATATTTTGTATTCATTTGAGGATGCGACGACCCCGTGTGGTCGTTGGCCCATTGCTGCCCCCCTTTGCCCTAGTGTGGGAAAAGGACCAGGCAGAAAACTGCTGATGTTTTATGTCCAACAATTCTATGAATCTGTTGGCATTATTCAAAGTGCGTCTTTTTTATATACTATATACAAATATGATATAACCTCAATGGGTTTTACATTTACATGTAGGGCCCTTAGACTCTTTTATCCAAAGTGACTTACATAAGTATGTTTGTCATAAGAATGGGAAACAATATAGCATTCGAATCCTTAAACAATTAAAACTAGAGTTCCTGTAGTGGATGTCTCTAGATTTCCTTATACATAAATCAACACAAGACAAGTATGTAGCCATTTGTAAATTTTTATTAGCAAAAATTAAAAAACAACATTTTTGACCTCACTGGTTCTGGCGAAATTGTGCTTATAGCCGGAAACTCATGAACAGGAAAAAGGTTTGGTATATATGTCCTTTTATTCTCTTAGATAATACTTGGTGATTGTAAGTACCACTGATAAAGATATGCAAGCCTGACGGGAGTAACACACTTTAACGGAGAGTCTAACGTAGCCAGACATACATCTGGTTAAAAGCCGTTACATGAAGGTTCAAAATACGT
Organism: Gadus macrocephalus; assembly: GCF_031168955.1. NCBI lineage: Eukaryota > Metazoa > Chordata > Actinopteri > Gadiformes > Gadidae > Gadus > Gadus macrocephalus. Next base: position 756,141 of record NC_082385.1, on the reverse strand, counting down.
AATACATAGAGGCATGGCCAACACTTTTGGTTTTAAATAATATCTCAACGAAGATGCAGTCAAAGATAACTGATAAAATAATGGTGGTTGAGATGGGGGTTACCATTAAGGTAATGGTTGTCACATTCTCAGTTCATGCAGTTTAACGAGAGACAGAGAGAGAGAGACAGAGACCTCAATATTCTTGGTAATAGCTGAGTAGCGGGATGTGGTGTCATCACTCCTTCACACGGGAACGTCCCCCTGACCTCCGTCGACCTCGGTGACCTCTGTCATGAACACGTCCCCCTGCAGCATGTTCTGAAACCCAACGACCACATGACCCCTCAGACAACTTCCTGGCCAATCAGGAGTGAGGATCACTGCCATTGGTTAGGGGACTGGTGACATCACGCATTCGGACCGATCTGGACTGCTGTTGGTTATCTGGTCGTCTCTCGAGATAAACGAGTGGTTTCCATGACGTTAAGCGTCCTGTTTGTTGAGCAGAACCTCTGTGGGGAGGCAGACCAGAGCCTGGGCCGGAAGGGGCGGAGCTACACCTCGTTTCCTGTTTGGAAACTCATTTGTGCGTGTGGGCGAAGCTTTCAGAGGGAGGTTTTGGTTTGTGTGTTTCCACAGTGGCCAGTCAACACTGAGTTACTGTGAAACCTTTATCGCCATTTCTCTTGACAGTTTACTACCGCTGGTAAATTTTTCTTTTAAAGATGTAATCAATAGCGAAACCCCTTTGATTAACCCACTGCATCCACTAATGTTAACAAATTGGTTAAATAATGCATGCACCCTCATTGCAAAGTGTTACCAAAGAAGTCTGTTGCAGTGTTGGAGGAATCTTACTCACCGTTAAATTATTAATCTCCTCAGAGAACACCCCGATCTGTCTGACGGTCCCCTCAGAGTCCTCCATCTGCACGGAGCAAGAGGAACACACAGGTCAGACGAGCGCCATGAAGGTAAGAGGACGAACTCACCATGGCTCTGTCCTATCCCGCCCAGGTACCTGCGCCAGCTGGCCGTAGCTGGGGAGGCCCTGCTGGAAGCTGGCATTCTTGGGCATCTCCACGTCGATGGGACACACGTAGTCACTGGTGTCCTCCGACTGCTTCCTCCTCAGGGTGCCGAAGCCCCCGAACGACAGCCTCCGGGGCTGGGGGGGGACAGGGGAGGGTCAGAGAGAGACCAGGGGGGAGAGAGAGACCAGGGGGGGGACAGGGGAGAGGGGAGGGTCAGAGAGAGACAGGGGAGGGAGAGAGAGACCAGGGGGGGAGAGAGAGACCAGGGGGGGGAGAGAGAGACCAGGGGGGGGGCAGGGGAGAGGGGAGGGTCAGAGAGACCAGGGGTGGGAGAGAGAGACCAGGGGGGGGACAGGGGAGAGGGGAGGGTCAGAGAGAGACCAGGGGTCAGAGAGAGACCAGGGGGGGGACAGGGGAGAGGGGAGGGTCAGAGAGAGACCAGGGGGGAGACAGGGGAGAGGGGAGGGTCAGAGAGAAACCAGGGGGGGGACAGGGGAGAGGGAGGGTTAGAGAGAGACCAGGGGGGGGACAGGGGAGAGGGGAGGGTCAGAGAGAGGACAGGGGAGGGAGAGAGAGACCAGGGAGAGAGAGAGAGACCAGGGAGAGAGAGAGAGACCAGGGGAGAGAGAGAGAGAGACCAGGGGAGAGAGAGAGAGAGACCAGGGGAGAGAGAGAGAGAGACCAGGGGAGAGAGAGAGAGAGACCAGGGAGAGAGAGAGACCAGGGGAGAGAGAGAGAGGGACCAGGAGAGAGAGAGACCAGGGGAGAGAGAGAGAGGGACCAGGAGAGAGAGAGACCAGGGGGGAGAGAGAGAGACCAGGGGAGAGAGAGAGAGACCAGGGGAGAGAGAGAGAGACCAGGGGAGAGAGAGATAGACCAGGGGAGAGAGAGAGAGACCAGGGGAGAGAGAGAGACCAGGGGAGAGAGAGAGAGATCAGGGGAGAGAGAGAGGGA
>NC_082385.1:710844-754071 GCF_031168955.1 Gadus macrocephalus | reverse complement strand
AAGTAAAAACTCACTGCTTATTATCAGTAGTTTACGAGCGAACAGAAAACTCTCTATGACAGCGTACCGTACAAACATACGCCCATATATGGACACGATGCATTGTTCTCCTCTCCTCTAGACGTGCGCACGCTGCCCTCTGCACCTGTGGTTATGACCTTATAAGGGCAGACCATACCTTACACCTTGTGATGCATTCCTCCCTCCGTTCCTTCCCTATTCACTCACTCACTGTTCCCTATATAGGGTTCATGATAGAGTGCACTATATAGGCAACGAACAAACGAGAATTCGGACACTAGGCTGAACATTTCTAAACTCAAATTTTGGGTATTTTAAGTCCACTATTTAGTGAATGAAATTAACCACTGAGAATTCGAACACCACTACAAAATGGCGAGCACCCTATATAGTGCACCATATCCGTGATAGGGGACGATTTCGAACACAGCTGTTGTTCCCAGCAGCCCCGCCCACTTTGTCCGCTGACTTCTGTGCGTATAAAGTTGGGAACCCCGCAGGCTCACCACGGTCATGTGGTGCAGCATGCGACCATCGACGCGAGCCTCGTCGAACTGGCTCTTGTACTGGGGCAGCCCGATGTCGTCCAACCATCCTGGGGGGCGACAGTGCAGTCCTGCTCTTTAGTACGAGGTCAAGTTTATTATAGAGCCCTTTAAAAGCAACAACAGATGACCACAGTGCTGTACAATTCAACTATCGAGTTATAAAACAAACAAATGAATACTATTAAAAAGGACGAAAAGTTAAACGCAAATACAGAGAATACAAATACACAGGTTGTTTTGAACACGATACTCCCCTCTCTCTCTCTCTCCCTCTCTCCCCCTCCCCCTCCCTCTCTCTCTCTCTCTCTCTCTCTCTCTCTCTCAAATTAAAACTGATATCACTGTCACTTAATTGGTCAAATCTTTAAACAGTTATTCAATGATATATAATTCATAATAGTTATACATTTCAACCGTTTGCTAACACACGTGAGGACGGACGTGCTTCGCAGCCATTCTTGCGAGGTCCCAAACGATCTCATACCAAACAGACAAATCTTTTAAGCCGATTAGAGCATAACGGCATTCTACATGGTTCCTCCTAATCCCCTCCAAAAAGGAAGCCTTTTGGTGACATGCGTTTGAACCCTGTGAAAACCAGAACCGGAACACGTGGACTCACGGGTGACCCAGTTGTGGTTGAGCTTCCCCTGGAGGTCCTCGTCCCCCGGGCCGACCGCGGCCCGGAGCGCCAGCTGCAGCTTCTTCCTGTGAAGGGGGTTCCTGATGCACAGCTCCTGTAGAGGCAACCCACAACAACCCTCAGGTCAGTCCCCTAATGATACCCCTTTGAGACAGAGGGTTTTCCTGTGAAGGGGGTTACTGCTGCACAGCCCCTGTAGTGGCAACCCACAGGAGTAATTAAGTAAGTAACATTTATTCATAAAAGCACATTTATAACAGTTTGCACTGACCAAAGTGCTGGACATAGTGCATACAGTAGGCAAAGATGAAGGCAAAATAACATTAGAATAAAATACAAATAAAAGACATGAAACCGGACATCCACACACAACAAGCAGAAGTGCAGAGGTCAGATAGTTAATGGGGAGGGAAGGCAAGGTTGAACAGAGTTTTGAGCCTTGATTTAAAAGGCATAAATGGAGGGGGCATCACGTATGTCGGGAGACACGGACACACCTCCGGCCAATCCCTTAATGAAGGGAAGTCCTCGTCCTCATACATGGGCTGTCTCGGCATGACACTGCTCCGTATTAATGCTAGATCAAAGGAATTCACCTCCTTCAATTCAAAATGTCTTATTTTTGCGGCCTCTCTTTGTTCACAGGCATTGGACCATCGACACAGAACCCGCTCACACCACCCAGCCAGCCTCGCTACACTAGTTCTCGTAACACACCACCCAGACAGCCTCGCTACACTAGTTCTCGTAACACACCACCCAGCCGGCCTCGCCACACTAGTTCTCGTAACACACCACCCAGCCGGCCTCGCTACACTAGTTCTCGTAACACACCACCCAGCCGGCCTCGCCACACTAGTTCTCGTAACACACCACCCAGCCGGCCTCGCCACACTAGTTCTCGTAACACACCACCCAGCCGGCCTCGCCACACTAGTTCTCGTAACACACCCGATCAGCTGGTTGGACTGGATAGAACAACATTGCTGAGTCTTTTATCCTAAAGTCTCGCCTACTAACTGGGTGGGGAGCAAACTCACACATTGTGACTTTAAGATGACACACTTTAGTTTACCAACACATCATTGAAGAGCCGATCGGCCTCCATTAATGATTTCCTTTATTCCAATCAGTGATTCATAATGTCTTTCAAATCTTTTTTAGGGTCCCTTTTAGGACCTGGCTGGGGACAACAGATGGAAATCAGAATTTGCAGCTGAAGGTCTTATTTACAGCGAGCAACGCGTCTGTTAATGAACGAACACACGTCCCGACGCCCACCTTCTCCAGGTCGCTCTGGGGCGCGTCCAGCAGCGTCTGCCCCGAGAGGATCCACTCCCGCCCCTGGGCCACGTACTGCCCCAGGCCCTGGGCCGCCAGCCAGCCGCACACCTGGTCGCTGCTCCACTGGGGGAAGGGGGGGTCGGCCGGCCTGGGGGGGGGGGGGGGGGGGGGGAGACACACAGGGGGGGAGGAGACACACACACAGGGGGGGGGGGGGAGGAGGACACACACAGGGGGGGAGACACACACACGCACACACAGGGAGGGAGACACACACACACAGGGGGGGGGGGGAGACACACAGGGGGGGAGGAGACACACACACAGGGGGGGGGGGGGGGAGGAGGACACACACAGGGAGGGAGACACACACACAGGGGGGGGGGGAGACACAAACACAGGGGGGGGGGGAGACACACACAGGGGGGGGGAGACACACACAGGGGGGGGGAGACACACACAGGGGGGGGGAGACACACACAGGGGGGGACGACGACGACACACACACACAGGGGGGGAGACACACACACACACACACACACACACACAGGGGGGGAGACACACACACACACACACACACACACAGGGGGGGAGACACACACACACACAGGGGTGGAGACACACACACACACACACACACACACAGGGGTGGAGACACACACACACACACACACACACACACACACAGGGGTGGAGACACACACACACACACACACACACACACACAGGGGTGGAGACACACACACACACACACACACACACACAGGGGTGGACACACACACACACACAGGGGGGGAGACACACACACACACACAGGGGGACACACACACACACACACACACAGGGGGGGAGACACACACACACAGGGAGAGAAGCACACGCATACCCAGGCGCACAAACAGGGAACCACACACACAGGGAGGCGCACACACAAACACACACACATAATAGTTTAAAAAGTTTTAGAAAAAGTTCCAAAGTAAACTTTTTCTCCGCACAGAGCCCGGCCCGTCTCGGTCAGCCTACCCGCCGTCCTGCTTGAGGTCATGTGACCAGCCGAGGCGGGGGCCCGCGGTGGCCCTGACTCCGCCCCTTCTGAACTCAGAGTCTGACGGGTCGTCCAGGTTCAACGAGGAAGAGTGGCTCCTCTTCATCCTGAGAGAGAGAGAGACAGAGACAGAGAGAGACAGAGAGAGCTCAGCCAATGACATTGCGAGTACAGGTGATTGGCGCCCATTGGACCAATCAGAACCCCATGGTTGCCCCTGGCGATGAGTTACCTGCCAAAGAACTTCCTCAGCCCCTTGGTCTTCTTGCGGGTTTCGGGTGAGGAGGCGGAGTCCGGCCCGGCGGGGGCGGAGCCTCGCGGCGGGGGGGGCGGGGCCACGGCCAGGTCCAGGTGGTCCGTGCCCCTCTGCTCCGCCTCCGCTGGAAACAGGAAGACGTCAGGACCACAGACACACACACACACACACCCACACACACACGGGGGACTCCAAAGACCCCCACACCACCGTGCTTGTCCACCCATCCCCTTGGTTCTAAACGGCCATCTTGGAGTTTAGAACCAAGATGGCCGCCAGGTGACTCAGGACGTTTGCAGATGGAGCCGACTACAAGGAGGAGGGACAACTGGATGTCGATTGGTCGGGCCGTTAGCCAATGAGCCGAGAGCAGACAGGAAACACCTCACACACCCGTAGGAAGAAATAGTAAGGAAAAAACACCTCGGAATTTGAATAAAGAAAATATATTCAAATGTTTTGACAGAAAGAGGAGGGAAAGTCCATCAGCAGGTGGTGGCATTGCTACATCAGCGCTAATCCCGCCCTACATCCAGTTGTGCCGACCCCAGGGCAGCCAGACGGCAGCCAGACGGCAGCCAGCCCCAGGCGGCCTCCATGGGCGCCACGGAGACCGCCCGCACCCGACAATCACTGCAGTGCCCAGACTTGACCCCAGAAAACGAACCGATTACACAGACCCTTGTGGTTTAGGACTACAGTGCACAAAAGGTCAAGTCTGTCGGAAGTATGTACACTTCAGACAGATATGTACTGCATATACTCAGTTACTTTCAGGAGTTTCGTAGGGAGCAACAGCGAGAGAAGCAGACCGGAACAATGCTGGAGCCATGCAAGGGATTGGGAAGAAATAACAAATAAAACGTCAATAAAATAGAATTATAATTAGTAAGGGACACTGTAGTGATTAATAATATTTCATTTGTTTCAGGTATACTTCTTAGTTTTTGCCAACAACTTTCTTAATTCCTATTTTCGCAGGTCTAGGGATGACGCATGGACAAGTTCGGCCAGCAGGGGGCGTCGACGCTCTCCGACTCACCCAGGTTTGGAGAGCTGCCCGTCCGCTTGGCTCCACGCGACTTGAAGAAGAAGCCGCGGCCGAAGGAGGAGCGCGCCTTCTTGGTGCCGAAGCTTTCATTCTGTAGCGTTGGAGAGGCCGATCCCTCCCGACTGGTGCTCTGGAATGGAATGACGGAACGCACACTGAGTGAAACGCTAAAAAATGTTGCTTCAACTTTCTCTTACTGTATTTATTTTGTGCGTCAAAACAATTTTTGGACCATTCGACATCCCTCAAACTTTGTGTCTAACGAACAAAATCCTTCCACCGCCGTCTCAATCCAATTAACTATGCACGAGGGACGCAGTGCCACAGAGTGACGGTGTACAGTGACACAAGAGCACGTCTAACCACACTGCAGTTCCATGATGACACCACTAGGTGGCACAACTCAACAACCTGACACCCCATGTCCTCATCAATTCTGTAGTGGTCCCACCGGTCGTCTAACCACCGCGTCAAGGACCACTAAGGGGCGACCAGAAAACTTAACCTAATTGATTTAAATTCACTCAAGTGGCATGTCTTTAACACGAGGGGGCCGCAGGGGGGGTGTGTGTGTGTGTGTGTGTGTGTGTGTGTGTGTGTGTGTGTGTGTGTGTGTGTGTGTGTGTGTGTGTGTGTGTGTGTGTGTGTGTGTGTGTGTGTGTGTGTGTGTGTGTGTGTGCGCCTCTCTTGTAAAGTTCCAACGGCCTCTCGGTACATTAGAGGACAAGATAATCTGTCGTGGAAAGGATCTACCAAAGGTTGTTGAAATGTGTGATTAGATTTGTGTTGATTCGTGTGATGATTCGAAGGTCTGAAAGACCATCTGTTATTTTCTTTATAATTAAGATGCATTTATTTCCCTGCCACGAAAGGTGGAATAACTATGAAAAAATAAAATAAATCCAAGTATCGGCATCGGGCCAAACTTTCATGTTAAACATCGATATCAGCACACCGTTTCACTATCGGTGCATCTGTACTTTTGACCCCGAGGTTGCAGAACACTATTCCTCCTTTAACTACACATTTTTTAATTAGTTGAGTTCACATTTGGGATGTTCCAGACGCTCACCTGCTCAGCACCGGGGGGGCTTTGGGCCGTGCTGCTGGACGGAGGCGCTGAGCTGAAGAGGAGAAATACCAACAAACACAAGTGAGCCCCAGCGAGTGGAGGGAAGTGAGTCAGGAGGAAGGCAGGAACCAGGAAGGGCCAGGACAATGGGGGGGGGGGGGGGGGGGGTACCTCTCTGTGGCCTGCTGCTGCTCCCGGTCCAGAGCCGTCATCTCTGACAGCACCGCGATGCAGGGGCTGGACTGGGGGCGAGACAGGCAGGGGTAAGACACACAGACAGACAGACAGCATACAGACAGACACAACGAGAGACAGACAGACAGACAGAACGAGAGACAGACAGACAGAACAAGAGACAGACAGACAGACAGCATACAGTCAGACAGAACGAGAGACAGACACACAGACACACAGAATGAAAGACAGACAGACAGACAGACAGACAGACAGACAGCATACAGACAGACAGCATACAGACAGACAGAACGAGAGACAGACAGACAGACAGACAGACAGAACGAGACGGACAGAGACAGAGAGACAGAAAGACAGAATGAGAGAGAGAAACCGAGAGACAGAGAGAGAGAGAATGAGACAATGACAGGAAGAGACGGAGAGAGAGAGCGACACAAAGAGACACAAATCAACTTAACTTAAAGTGACACGACAAGATAAGTTCAACCACAGTTGAAAACTTTATAAAGACGACATCACTTTGAACTAAACCAATAACAAACGGCCGTCCGTACTAGGGTGGGGGTCGAGGTGGGGGTGGGGGTGGGGGTGGGGGTGGGGGTGGAGGTTCAGGGGGGTGGGGGTGGGGGTGGGGGTTCGGGGGGGTGGGGGTGGGGGTCGAGGTGGGGGTGGGGGTGGGGGTGGGGGTGGAGGTTCGGGGGGGTGGGGGTGGGGGTGAAACACATTCTTTCTGTTTCTCTCAGGAGGTGCGGGTCTCGGGGTCTGCGGCGCGGCGCGTCGACTGTTGTGACAGAGCGGCGTGTTTACCTCGCTGGAGCTCCGCCCCGTCCCCGCCTCCATCGCCAAGACGACCTGCGCAGTCTCCATGGCGACGGCAACAGATGGATGATCGGGGATGTCATCGTAATCAGCCTCGTTCAGCCTCTCTGCGCAGCCCGGGGGGGGGGGGGGGGGGGGGAGGGTTCATTACGTGGTTTGGTTTTACATCAACCTGCGTTGGGTTTACTAACGTGTTGAGTGAGTGCCGACCTTTCATCAGGTCCTGGCCTCTCCGGTACGGGGCCGAGGCCACCAGCAGCTCCTCGATGCGCTGGTCCTGTCGGACGGAGACGGGGCATTAGGAACCGAGAGACGCTTCCTTCATCTGCTCGGGGCACGACGTGGAACAGGGAGAGGGGGGCAGAGGGGGGCAGAGGGGGGCAGAGGGGGGCAGAGGGGGGCAGAGGGGGGGCAGAGGGGGGGCAGAGGGGGGCAGAGGGGGGCAGAGGGGGGCAGAGGGGGGGCAGAGGGGGGCAGAGGGGGGCAGAGGGGGGCAGCGGGGGGCAGAGGGGGGCAGAGGGGGGCAGCGGGGGGGCAGAGGGGGGCAGAGGGGGGCAGAGGGGCGTAGGGCCTGCTGCAGAGAGACACTCTGCAGACATCGTTTGCGAGAACATCTGCTAAAATAACGGCGGCGTTGCTATGACATCACGTCTGCGTCCGGTCCGTACCTTCTCGCTGTTGGCGGACATCAGCGACTCCAGCGCACTCTTCATATTCAACATTTCCATATCTGGGATAGAATAGAGACATCACAGCTGTTAATAAACCCCATAATCAGTGACGTTTAGGGTAATATCTGGTCGCTATGCGTCGCTAGCCCTCGCCAACTCCAAATTAAAAGCAAAAGGAGGATTCAGGGCCAAAAACTGATTCCCAGTGCACTGACCAGTGGAAACTGGGATATTCATCATCATTTGGGGGATTAGTATGGGATGCGTTGCATCGCGTCTGGCTGGGGTCTCGATTCAGATTGGATAGGAAAGTGGAGCCCACAGCACAATGCACCAACCACAGTCCTGTCTGTCGTCGACGGGCTTCAGATTCCCCTTATGGGCCATACTCTGAATGCATCTGCTAGCATCTGGAACTGAGAAGGAACCAAGATGGCCTCTGGCTCAATAAGGCCCCTGGATACCAGTGGGATAATGAACATGTATACACTGCACGTACGCGCTTGCGTGTATAGTCTCGTACATATCTCCATCTAGTACACAGCTCTAACATAGACGTGAGTTATGAGGGTAGACAAACAACAGCAGCTGTCTCAAACGGGGCGCATTTTACAGCAATTCACTGCGAGTGCACGAGCCAATGGGAAACTCTCGTTGTCTAGTCTGCTGCAGTGAGTGAAAGGGTAACGCGCGGGGAACCCAAGCGCCTGTGAACGGCCGCTCTTGGCTGCGACCCGTGCCAGGTGATTCCACTCACCAGGCAGCGCTTCACAGGGAACGACATCTGGCCCGGCCCTGAGCCAGTTAGAACCGGCTACGGTTCCAACTGGCTCAGGGCGACACAGTACGACAAAGTACGGTCAAAGTACGACCAGGACGACTCGTACTTTGAGCTGAAGGGGCAGCGAAAAGCGTCGCGGTTTAATTCCCGTTAATGAACCAAACGCGTGTTCAATGCTTTTGACAAGCGGAGCGGAGTGAAGTGACACGCACCGATCAACCTGCGAAATCAAGCCACCCACCGTACCCCACGTACCCCACCTACCCCCCCCACCCCACTGCTCCTCTGAACCTCCCCTCCTTCAGTCGGGCCCATGAGGGAGATGTCCCGACATGTGTGTACACACACACACACACACACACACACACACACACACACACACACACACACACACACACACACACACACACACACACACACACACACACACACACACACACACACACACACACACACACACACACACACACACATAAATCAGACCGGGAGGAATGCGGCTGTCTTCTTCTCAGTGCTACTCCCACTCCCCTCACCGGGGGGGGGGGGGGAGGCAAGACCATGCGGGGTGCAGAGAATATTGCCATAAGGGGGGGGGGGGGAACTCCCGTATTCTCAGAAGCTGCCGCCAGGAACGTGGAATATAATTACAGCAGGAAGGACGCTTTGGGCCAAGGGGGGCGGCGGGGGGACAGAGCCTTCCTCTGTCGGAGTGTTACGGGACGGTTTGGGGATCTTCTAAACCCCTCCTCCCCCCCTCGACAGACACACACACACACACACACACACACACACACACACACACACACACACACACACACACACACACACACACACACACACACACACACACACACACACACACACACACACACACACACCTACCTCTCGCTGCGTCGTGGCCCCCGGTCCCCAGCCGGCCGGCGGGCTCCTTCAGCCTCCACAGCTCCCCCTCCTGCTCCCCCAGTCGGCCGTGGACCAGCTGCAGCTCCTCCTGGGGGCGGGGGGACAGACAGACGGGCTGAGGCAGACAGACGGGCTGAGGCAGACAGACGGGCTGAGGCAGACGGCCGTGGGAGCGTCTGGCCTAGGACCAGGCGCTAGGCCGCAGGCCTCTAGGTTCTAGGGAGCAGACTCTGTGTGCTGTGAGCGTGTGTGGGATTCATTTAGTAGAAATTATACTACAGCTCTGATATCAACACAATGGAGCCTAATGGAGGCCAACCACAAGGGCACCGCTTTAAAAAACACTCTACTCATGAGAGGAAGGACCTCTGTGTGTGAGAGAGAGAGAGAATACGAGATACTGAAGAGAGAGAGACAGAACGGGAGTGGGAGAAGGAGAGAGGGAGAGAGGGAGACAGACAGACAGAGAGCATACGAGACAAAGAGAGACAGAACGAGAGAGAGAATACGAGATATTGAAGAGAGAGAGACAGAACGGGAGTGGGAGAAGGAGAGAGGGAGAGAGGGAGAGAGGGAGACAGACAGACAGCATACGAGACAAAGAGAGAACGAGAGAGAGAATACGAGATATTGAAAGAGAGACAGAAGGAGAACGGGAGAGACAGAGACAGAGAGAAAGAGAGACAGAGAGAGAGAGAGAGAGAGAGAGAGAGGAGAGAGACTTACAGGAGCCTGGCTGGGGACCAGTGAAGCAGAGAGCAGCGTTGGACAGAGGGCAGCCAGAGAGGAGGGCCTTTAGGGGGGAGAGGTGGAGGAGCAGAGAGCTGGAGGGTGGGGGCCACACCACCACTGATCACTTAGCACTCTTGAGGGGTGGAGTGTGTTGAGGGGACAGGGGAGAGGACGTGGGGGGAGAAGGGGTTAGATGAGGGTGAGTAGGGGCTCCTTGGAGGGGGGGGGGGGTGGGAGGGAGTAGGAGGGAAGGGTTCACTAGAACGCAAACAAACAGAAGACAAGACGGAGAGAGGGCGAAATGCAGGGTCGGAAAATGAGAAAATCGCATCAAGGAGTATTCTGGGTCATTATGTTTTTGTCTGTTTTCTGTTCTCTTTATTTTTCCTTATAATTTATTTCTGAACGTTTATTATTCAAGCATTGTGTGTGTGAGAGGCGGTATCTGTTGTGTAGCCATGACCGTGTGTGTGTGTGTGTGTGTGTGTGTGTGTGTGTGTGTGTGACAATCTGTTGCCCGTCATGCCCGTCATGTGTGTTGCGGTCAGTGCGGGGGCACTCACGGTGGTGTGTGTGTGGTGGTCTCTGTAGTGTTGCCGTGTTGTGTGTCTGTTGTGTGTTGCGGGGGCACTCACGGTGGTGTGTGTGTGGTGGTCTCTGTAGTGTTGCCGTGTTGTGTGCGTGTGTGTGTCTGTTGTGTGTTGCGGGGGCACTCACGGTGGTGTGTGTGTGGTGGTCTCTGTAGTGTTGCCGTGTTGTGTGTGTGTGTCTGTTGTGTGTTGCGGGGGCAGTCACGGTGGTGTGTGTGTGGTGGTCTCTGTAGTGTTGCCGTGTTGTGTGTGTGTGTCTGTTGTGTGTTGCGGGGGCAGTCACGGTGGTGTGTGTGTGGTGGTCTCTGTAGTGTTGCCGTGTTGTGTGTCTGTTGTGTGTTGCGGGGGCACTCACGGTGGTGTGTGTGTGGTGGTCTCTAGTGTTGCCGTGTTGTGTGCGTGTGTGTGTCTGTTGTGTGTTGCGGGGGCACTCACGGTGGTGGCATTGAGCTTCCTCTCACACTGCTGCCTTTCAGTCTCCTCACGGCTCAGCCTGAACCTCAGCTCCGTCACTTCCTGGTACACGCCCTGGGGAGGAAGGACAACTCCCGTTACCCTCTCTCTGTGTGTGTGTGTGTGTGTGTGTGTGTGTGTGTGTGTGTGTGTGTGTGTGTGTGTGTGTGTGTGTGTGTGTGTGTGTGTGTGTGTGTGTGTGTGTGTGTGTGTGTGTGTGTGTGTGTGTGTGTGTGTGTGTGTGTGTGTAAGGAGGGGGGGCCTCTGGTGTGTATATGGAAGACATTTCCTCGCAGGGCAGAGTTCACAGTGGGGGGGAATTTGTGTCCAAGGGGAAACCATACTGTGTTTTCATAAGCAACTTCTTGGGAGAGAATATTACGAAAGGCAATAGGTCAATATTGTGGTTGATCGTGTTTCAATTATTGTTTGAAAGTATTATTGTGACAGCCGTATAGTCTAACTTAGTTATGATTAAGTTATGCCCTTCAAACGATCAGAATATGAGGTCTGAAAACGTATGAAATGGAGTTTCGAATTCATAAGCGCAACACGATATTCAACGGCATTATACAAAATCCCCATGATTATGGTTATCAAAAAACTAAAGGGGCTGTCATAGGGACTGAAGTCGTGCAATCTTCATTAAAACCATCAAAAACCATTTCAAGTTAAATGTAACTTTTCATTACAAAACCACGAGCAGATTAGTATCGGTGCTTCAGCCGAGAGTAGGGCCCAGAATAAACACCGGCCGGCGGCCAACGCTGGATGGATCTCACAGGTAAACAACTTTAGATTAATGCCCTCTTAAAACCGTTGCACAGAGAGTCCACTCCGGTAGAAAGACAAACTTCTGAAACGTAATTCTGCACTAGAATTGAAGTCAGGAAGAAAATGATGCAAATTTAATTGCATTGATCCAGCACAAAGCAAATAACACACAGGTGGGCGGATTGAAAGTACAGGGTTTCAAAAAGCGATAGTTACCCCCCCCCCCCCCCCACTACAGTTGGAGAGTCTAGCCAACCCCACATGCCAGGCCGGTGGTTGCTTCATCCAAGACAGGCAGCGGCCCGGCCTCCCGTTTATTGACTTTAAAAACACTGACTGGCTGGGTGCCAGCACTACTAGAATCATCCCCTCAGGGTTACACAACAGCTACACAACAGCTACACAACCATCTAATGAAAATCAGATCCATAGGCCATGATGTGCTACGACAGGTCTGTGTGCGGAAGGCGTGCAGGTGTGTGCGCGTGCTTGTGCGTGCGTTTACCTCTGCGTCTTGCCGATCTCTTTCCAAGTCGCTCAGCTTCACCTTCAGTCGGGAGAGCTCCGACATGAGTTCAGTCCTCTGTGTCTCCAGAGTAGTCCTGGTGCTCAGCTCCTGTGGAAATAGAATCAGTTAGTCCAGTCCCACAGAAACACAACGGCTGTTTGTAACGACGTGATTTAGGATTAGCGAAGCACTTTACGGAAACCTAATTCTTCATGGAAGTGGTCGCAACTTGACTTTTTAGTTCAGGTTCAAGTCTTTTACTGTCTGGTACCACTAACATTCTCCTGAGAGCCAGACAAGTCTGCATGCTCCGCTCAAGTTGATCAGGTTCAAGTCTTTTCATTAGTCAGGTAAACACAAACGTTCCCCTGAGAACAAGACAAATCTGCAAATTCTCTCTCTCCCCCCCCCCCCCCCTGTCCAGACAGACAGCAGACTTGGCGTGTAACTCATCTGATCACAACAGGTTGATCCTATATGGGGCGGATTTTAAAAGATGTGATTGCTTTGAGGCAACCAAGATGTCCCCCGTTGATGGTTCACACACTTCCTTGTTCTGATTGGTTGTCGGCCTATCCAATTGCATCAGAGGGCACCTTTATCTGCGCCCGTTAATAAACAACGCCTCTCAGGAATCCAAAATTAACCGAGAGGTTCCAGACTCTAAACTGTACACACCATGGTAACCCCATAGACGGCAACATAAAGCACAAATAACAATAAAAGGAATGCTCACCTGCTGGAACAGCTGCTCGGTGTTATTTAGCTTCTCCCGGTGTTCCGCAAGGCACCGGTCTAGATCCCTGATCTTTTCCCCCTGGACCTCCACCTGGTCTGTGAGGACGCTGACCTGCATGGGATCATCAGACATCGTAATGAGGCGCGCTAGCAGCAATCCCTATTATACCAACGTTTGAGTGCAGTGTCCTATTTGCTTGCGTTGTACAATTGATCGCACAATAATTTAGATTCAACATAACAGAACGACACACACCTGGAGAACGAGGCATTCTTTGTCGCTCTCGAGACGGGAAAGACGTTCCTGGTATGCGGCCTCGACCGACCCGAATCCGTGACCGTTACTCTGAAATAACAACAACGTCAATTAAGTATGAACAAGGCTGCATCCCTTTATGTGTTAACCAACTTCTGCAGCACTCACTCGATCACTCACTCAGTGCCTGAGAGGCAGGGCGTAGACACGGTTGTTGCGTCCCCAACGTTAAGAGGATTTCTGAGTGAGGACAACTGCGCCGGCATCCACACACACACACATCCCACATACATAACCCTAACCACAGACTACCATAAAGGTTCCCCAGCAAACTGAAATTGCAAAACATTTTACAAGGAAGGTACAGCTGCACAGGGGTGCGCTTTGGATTTTTGGGCGAAAAGCGAGAAGCACTTCCCAGTCCCAACTGTCTTGTGTGATGAGGCTCCAAAAGCAAACCAGTCTCTCCGATTTCACAGATGGGTCAGGGGAGGGTGGTGTAGGGGGAGATGGGGGAGGGTGGTGTGGGGGGGGATGGGGGAGGGTGGTGTGGGGGAGACGGGGGAGGCAGAACTGAGCCCTGGTGTGAGTCAGCTCTGGCGCAGAGGATGGAAACTATTTTCTTTTGCTGCTTCTATAGAAACTTCATCGCTCACAAGAATGCCATAACATTCACACCAGAGCACAAGATTCATGGCGTGGGACAATCAAAATAACCAGCGTCTGTTATTAACATCAAATAACTCACACATTGGAGATGTATTAGAGACGAGCTTGCTCTGGTTAATCAAACTCTTTGTGTACAGCCATGCGCAAAGCCCTATAACTGATTTACACCGCAAACAAAAGGTCATTCCAATATTCACACATTACTGGAACTGGGCACTTTAAAAAACAAGAGCAATTGATGGGAAAACCGCTCCAGGGAAAGAGGCATCGGGAGATCAGAGATGCTTGATTTCTTGTGACCTTTTATTATAATGGTTCAGTTTGCGCCACTTCATATATAAATGGATTTGTACTATTTGCTCATTCGGCAGACGCTTCAACAGAAAGGGACTTTTGGCGAGTTTTAGACGCATGAAACGAGGCAAGGAGGACAACCACGACTGCCCAAGACCAGCCGGCTGTTTTCTTTCGTTGGTGCTTGAATGGGTGCATGAATGTGATCAATTCAATTCAAAGTGTTTATTGTCATATGCATAAATGAGACGTTCTCAGTTCTGCAATGAAATTCTTCCTTTGTTTCCACAGACTGAATGCCAAGATTTTTTTTACAAGATAGATTTATGCACCCATGACTGGGTGCATAAATTTGTCTATGAATGTGTGCATGAATGTGTGCACGACTGGGTGCATGAATGGGTGAATGTTGTAAGCGAGCTTTGAGCGGCCACAGGTTAGAAAAGCACCTTCTGTATTCAGTACATTTACCAGTTATTCATGGTCATTACAAACAATACCATAAATGGACTGCATTCATACTGCGCTTCTCTCAGCAGCGGCCAATCAAAGCGTGGAGGCAGGGGCTGGAGGAGAGGGTGGGGGCAGAGGGTGGGGGCAGAGGGTGGAGGAGAGCCTACCAGCCGGCCCTGGTGGAGCCACTCGGCCAGCCCCTCGGCCGTGGAGTCAGGGATCTGGCAGCGCAGGTTGTCGCGCTCCTCGCCGTCCATCAGCTCCAGCGCGGCCCGCAGGTCCTCCAGCAGGTGCAGGGCTCGCATCCCGCCCAGGAAGGGGGAGGACGGGGACTGGCAGTCGAAGAGCCCGTTGGAGTAGTCCATGGCCTTGGAGCCTGGAGGGGACGGAGACACAGGGGGGAGACGGAGAGGTGGAGATGACAGGGCTGCCTTTACTTTGGCTGACACGCACACACGCGCACGCACACACACATACACACACACACACGCGCACGCACACACACTAAGTTTGAAGATTTGAATTCTGCAAGCAAAAGTCTCCCGCCCCAAAACTCAGCGTTTGTACTTTTGTGTGCACATATTTGTATGCATGTGTGCGCATAACACCCCCCCCCCCCCCTCCCCCCACACATGTGAATAATGTCTTGCTTTAGATGGTACATCTGCAAGCAATATTTGCTTTGTCAACGAACATTGCAATGAAGCTCATTGGCTGAGCCGCGGTATCCTCTGTCCACCAGAGATGATCTCCCCCACAGATTGTGTTCTCCACAAGCAAGGCCAACACAAACAAAGGCACAAACAAACGTCTAAAATAACAGACATCGCTCCAACAGTAGCGAGGAGGAAGGGGCGGGGTGTGTGTGTGTGTGTGTGTGTGTGTGTGTGTGTGTGTGTGTGTGTGTGTGTGTGTGTGTGTGTAGCCGTCTCGCTCCTGCTGCAAAAGGGCAGCGCTATTATTACACACATCAGTGGCATCGTGAGGACTCATCAGATCACCGCTCAGCTGCAGCCGCACGCGACGGACGGCACGCCCTTAGGCCCCTCCCCTCCGACGGCCACACCCACCAGAGGCCCCTCCCCTCCGATGGCCACACCCACCAGAGGCCCCTCCCCTCCAATGGCGAGCCCCTCGGACGCCGCCCGGTCGCCTTCCTTTAGTAATCGTTACTTTGCAGCGGAGCGTGCTCAGTGGTAAACGACCTCGTGCTTCTGGAGGAGAGACTGAGTGCAGGACCAGCCGCCGGGCCACCAGGGACCGAGGCCACCATCGTCTCGTTCCGCTCGGCCCATCACAGAGCGGCTTCACGGCGGTGGTCCGGACTGGACCGGCGGAAGGAGGCAGACGCTGGCCGACTTGGCCTAAAAATAAAATCTCGACCCGATTATCGATTTTAATCGATTTCTTTCTATAAGTGAAAAATATATACTGTATATTTCTTAAGTTTGGATTTTATTAGAACAATAACAATGATTAGCAGAAGCTAAATCAATAACATCATCTCCCACTCTGCCGCGGGCCTCACTTTAAGATGTTGGGATACGCGTGATGTGCTGCTGCTTTTGGTTGCCACAGACATTAAGCAAACTCTAAACACTCACATGTTTCAGTGCATGCTACCATGCTGATATTTAACCTTTCTTTAAAAGAAATGATAATAATCGGCCTAAACCATTAATTTGAATATGTTTGAAAAATGATGAATCGCCATCAGAACCACGGCTGCTCGACCGCCAGGACTGAGGCCACGCGCGTCTCGCTCGGCCAACCACAGAGCGGCTTCACGGCGAGGGAGAGACCAGGACAACACGTGGTCTGGACCGCCGTGGTCTGCAGGAGGCGCCGGGGGGGTCATGAGGACGGCGCTTTAACTCCGATGGGGAGCTGCGATGGTTTGGGACGATAACCCCTGACCCCAATCCCAATCGTTTTATTTCCTTCCGCTCTTCTTCCCCCGGTATCGTTATCTTGTCGTTTCAGTCGAGCCGGCGGAAACATGTTGTTGACTTGGATAAGGGACGATACAATAATCAGTTAACTAATACCTAAGCCCCTTATGTACAGCCCAGCTAATCATAGCTAATCCCAACCCGTTCCTCTCGTTCCGGCGACCAGCTCCCCATTGATGTTTGGAAGAAAACTAATTAAAAAGGATCTCATGTGTCTAGCCTGCCGACGTGGTAAACAAGGTACAGCAGAGCCACAGTGCGTGATAGAATACTGTATCTCAGGCCCACTACACCCCTAAGCAATGTCAATCAATGAGAAACGTCAAACTAATCTGAGCAACACAAGATTTGTGTGAGCCACACATAAGCCTTCATGGTGTTCACGACGTGGCTGCATTCGGTAACACTGTCCAATTCAAAGTCATGAAGGCCGAGACCAGTAGCTGGCCCTGGTTTGACTCCTCACAGGCCAGCCGCAGCCAGTCTGTTAGTGAGGCTCAATGGGCCGAGAGCCAGAGACTAGCATTAGCATGTAGCTCCTCTAACGGATTCCCGGTAGATGGATGCAGAAGGACCCTTCCCCGTAGTTCCTTTTTCCTAATTGAAAGCCAATCAATTCTCCTTTGCTTGGTTCTGATCTCATTAGTTGGTTTTTCTTTAGACTATGTACTTCCGAGATCCTGGTTGATGAGTACAGGTCATTAAAAAGTAACTAATGATCCGTTCCTGGTGTGGTTGAAATCCTTAAAAAGGAATCCCTGTTTGATAAACGTACCATTGGAGCCGATTGTTTTAACCCTAATAAATCCAGACCGGACTTAAAAGGGCTTTTATGTAGCTCCAAACGTCGCCCTCATATAGCACGCCAGGATCTATGAACGTGCTCTTAGGACTCTCCCCCTATAGGCTACTACAGCAGTCGGCAAAACTCCTGGACTTCTTAATCAGTGTTCAATACAGTCTGGACTGAACTTCTCCCCAATCCATATGCATCACCGACACAAGAAGTAACATCATTAGCGAAAGGCTGTCCTGTATCTTCAAACGTCTGTGCTACGAAACAAGCAGAGACTATTCACAATATCGCGGGGTTGCAAAGGATTGAGGCCTGTTTGTTGCTAGAATACTTAATCAACAATATGATTAAAGAGAAAAAAAACATGTATCTGTTACATGTTCACCGTTAAGCTTCCAAAAGACATGAACAAGACAATGGTGGCACCACGTAGAGGCTGGGACCATTCAAGTCTCACCCGCTATGGGCCAGCATGAATAGTGTTAGCTGCGGTTTGCAAAAATCGAATGGCGACGCCCTGGACAACGGTTGGGCGTAAACCGACGTGCTAAGTCACTGAAGCGCCGCCTGTATTTGGTACAGTCAGGGTGAGCGGGGTTAGCGGGGTTAGCATGCTCAGAGGGTTAGCGCAGCAGCGGGTACCTGCTATGATGCCGTCCATCTGCTCAAGGGCCGCGGCCAGCATCTCACTGGCGTCGGACATCATCTTCACCTCCCGACAAACCTGAAGGGAACATCAAACAAGACGAGAACGTAATGAGTCTGAGCAGACGGAGGGGGAGGAGGAGAGGAGGAGAGGAGGAGAGGAGGAGAGGAGGAGGAGGAGAGGAGGAGAGGAGAACGAGCAGGGAGAGGAGGAGGAGGGAGAGGAGGAGGGGAGGAGGAGAGAGAGGAGGAGGGGAGGAGAGGAGGAGAGGAGGAGGAAGAGGAGGAGAGGATGAGGGGAGGAGAGGAGGAGGAGAGCGAGGAGGGGAGGAGAGGAGGAGAGGAGAACGAGCAGGGAGAGGAGGAGAGGAGGAGGAGGGAGAGGAGGAGGGGAGGAGGAGAGGAGGAGAGAGAGGAGGAGGGAGAGGAGGAGGGCTGGAGGAGAGGAGGAGAGAGAGGAGGAAGAGGAGGAGAGGAGAACGAGCAGGGAGAGGAGGAGAGAGAGGAGGAGGGGAGAAGAGCGAGGAGGAGAGTGAGGTGACCAGCTGAGGAGGAAGCGGCGAGGAAGATGAAGGCGTCTCCATCAGCGCCCTTGACATCGTAGATGGTGATAATTACAACGAAGCACGTCCAGAAATGGAGGTTCACTCACTAACTAGTCACGTCTTTTCCCCCTGATGGATGGAAGGCAGGCGAGACCTTTATGGGAGAGAGTTAGCCAACTTATGAAACATGGCAAGGAGCAAACAGTAGAAGGGAGCTCTGCTAATAAGCAGCAGAAATAGATTTATTTTCCCCCTCTTGTGCGCGTCATTCTATTACAGGCTCCATTATGATTGAAATTCATGCTCAGACAAGATATGATTTGCCGAATGTAATTTCATTACGTGGAACCACGGTATTTTTACCGGGAAACTAAAAGGCAGCACTGCTTGTAATATTGGAAGCGCATGAACTCAAGTAAGTCTGTGTTTTATAACATGCGTTAACTAAAATGTATTCAAGAATCATAAATGTATACCTTATTGGGAATTTGTCGCTAAACTGGATGCATGTCAAGTACTCAAAGTTTGAGGTTCAGGACTTGTGAAAAGTGGCATTAATTATATTCCTGGCTCCGATTTCTGGTTCTAGCCGGTCCACCTTCACTTGGTTCTGATAGAGACTCCAACAGCTCCACCCTGCTTCCTCATCTGGAGCAGGAGATCTGGAGCACCACCCGACCGTACGCTGGTTCTCACGCCTCCGTTCCGGCCAAACTGCTGCACGGACGCATTCTTAACGCCGGCCAGGGGAGATATCAGAAGGAGGTGGGGGAGGGCGGAGGGGGCTGGGGGAGGCAGCGGGAGTGTGGGGTGACGGCCGGGAGTGCACAGGCCTGTCGGCCGTCAGCCTCCACCAGACACTGGAGGAGTACTTCACACAGACACACGGCCCACGCCGGGGTGGATGGAGGGAGGCTGAGGCCGAGGCCCGGCTCTCGGTGTCGTGAAGGTCCGAGGTCCCGACACGCATCTACTCGGAAGAATGGAGCCATTCTACAGAGGGGGAGGAGGCGGGGGGGGGTCTGGGGGGGAGGGTGGCATTCCCGGAATGTCAAACTTCCATAACAAAGTTGTGAACGCAACACAGCCGTCATGAAGATTTCCGGGTCAAAGAAGCGCCCGGATTCAAAACACACGGGTCACAAGGTTACAGTTTTCCGGGGATTTGGACCAAACATCAAGAGCTCACGAGTTACTTGAAGACCGAGGCGGTGCAAACTGTATTCAACTGATAAAACCTGCACATCTGGCTTGTAGGAAAGATAGGGATTTAAAATGAAAACAAACCAAAAAGCTACCCCCTGCTTTTTTTAATGAAGTGGAGCCAGGGATTGAGTCCGGGAGGAATACAGACAGGCTCTACTTTATATCCTCTCTACTTGGGTCAGACCACACCCGCTCAGGCCATTACATGCACATGTAATTAAACTACTAGCCTGGAGGGGAAGGGGGCGAGTGAGCAGCACAAGGGGCCCACAGTTGGACCACTAAGGTTGGTTTCCATACGGTAACAGCTCGGTCAGACGTCCTCCACAACGTTGCCATTTCTATAAAGTGCAGCACATACTTCAGAGAACACAGCACTAACTGTGAGCCTGTGTGTACTGCTTAATATAATGTATATTTAATTTGATTCGCATGAAAGGGACGCATAAAAACGGAATTGTTTCCGTCTGCATCGACGGCCGTGAATGTGGCAGTTGGGGGCAGAAGGGCACCTTTTGACATTCAGCGTGTGGTTCCCATGGCAATAAGGGGTGGGGGGGGGGGGGGGGGGGTGGGCGTTCCACCGGAATACTACTCTGTTACAGTTTCTTCCAGCGGTATTTCCGTAGTATGATGGAAAAATATTCCACACCGTAGTAAAACCCTGCCGGACAGCTGTTTCTCTGTGGGAAAGGGCTCAGCTCTTTCCATCCATGGTAGCTGTTAGCATTGTAGCTGGTAGCATGGTAGCTGGTAGCATTGTAGCTGTGATACACTGGGCTCCATTATAAACCCAAAGCTTCCTCTGAACAGGGAACACACTGGTGGAAGGTTGATTAAGGCCCTGGATGCAAACTGATACCAACATGTGATCAGACAGGCTTCTTCTGTCCAAAACATAACGTCAAATAACCATGAATAATATGATCATGACAATTCATTCTCAACAACGTGGACTGTGTAATCAGTGGACTGGTATGTTGTTTCTCAGGATAATTATATCCACGGGAAATCAAATCAGCTTTTACTGCAAGTGATGTTCTTCCTGAGCCAAACAACACAAAAAGGGCTTTACCTTCGGCCTGGTTGTTTCAAAGTTTAAACAACATTACTTTTTAGGCGACAGACTTGAACCTCAATTTCCCACACAGAAAAGGTTCAGCGACAAAGAAATGTCAGTTTCCGCGTCGCCAGGGACTAGCCCAGAGCTCGGGGGTGATGGATCATCACCCCAGTATGAGGAGAGGCAGCCCCATCACACCAGGCCTCGTCTCCCAGCACCTGCCCGCTGGATCGAAAGCAACACAGCACAGTGAACCCTGAGGCCACGCCTGAGAGCGAGCAGGGACGGCCCGCACCCCCACGCAGCCCTGACCTCCTCCCCCTCGTCCTCCCCCTCGTCCTCGGCCTCCCCCCGGCGCCTGGTACTGACACCACACACTCCCCTCCAAGTCAACGAGGAGGTGGAGGACCTCTCTAGTACCCATAGGAGAGCCATAACCAATGTCAGCCCCCCGCCCAACGGATTCAACCCAATCGGAGGCCTAGGACCGAGTCCGCTGTCTTTTTAGGAAGGTTTTGGAAGCATAATCGGTACGCAAAATAAATAAATAGACCCTCATGCCTTCAAACATGACCCAGGCTTGAAGACGTGTTCTGGATCCAAGAAGCAGTGATCGCCGAAAATGCATAGAATTATTTCAACAGACCCATTTTTCAAAGTGCGTCTAAAACTATTTTCCATTCCCGATGCGGCCGTTAGAATGACAGACGACCCTCTCTCAGTCGGCGCCGGGGCCGGACGGCGTCCCCTCACCAGCGGATCGATGACACGGCGTGTTTAGTTTGACCCCCGCGCCAGATGGGAGAACTTTAAGAGAGGGGGGGGGGGGGGGCTGTGTTGAGAGAGAAAACAGACCCGGTTGGAGTGACCCTGCAGAGTCACCCGCCTACACCCTACAAGATTATAGAGCACGTAGGTGACCTGGCCCCCACACACACACACACACACACACACACACACACACACACACACACACACACACACACACACACACACACACACACACACACACACACACACACACACACACACACACACACACACACACACCAGCCCCCTTGGAGCCCGGATCCAGCTGTGCTACAGATGTGGCCGTCAATCCAGAGCGTCTCCCAACACACGACTGGACTGCATTAGGTTTGTGTGGAACAACATACACACGTCGGCTATAGAATATATAGAATAGAGGTTCTCTTAGGGTTTGATCAGGATTTCGGCTTTTTCACCTTCTGGGATCCTTGCTGGGGTTGGACAGGAGCAGTCAGACCACTACGTTGTTGTTCAGTTATCCAATCAAAATGTACCCGGTACTGGTTAGCATTAGCAGGCTAAGGTAGATCCCCAGGTACCAGGGAATGAGCTCCACAGCTCAACTGAACACCTTTCAATGAATGCAAACCTGAATCTATTTAGTTTCCTGTGTACGTCTGCAATAAACGACTTTTAAAAGGCCCAACTCCAAAATACGACATTTCTGCTTATTTTACAAGCGGTTAATAGAGCACGATATTCGTTCCAATTCACAGTTTCTTCTGCCGCTTCTTCAAAACCAGGAGTGTGATTATCTCCGGGCTACCTGCACAGCCCTGCAGAAGAATAAAAAAGGTATTCGTTGCTGGCGCTGCCGCTATCAGCCTGCTACTGCAAACCAGTAACAGGTACATACATACCAGTTAGCATTAGCTAAGCGGTAACAGGTACATACCAGATAGCATTAGCTAAGCGGTAACAGGTACATACCAGATAGCATTAGCTAAGCGGTAACAGGTACATACCAGTTAGCATTAGCTAAGCGGTAACAGGTACATACCAGTTAGCATTAGCTAAGCGGTAACAGGTACATACCAGTTAGCACTAGCTAAGCGGTAACAGGTACATACCAGTTAGCACTAGCTAACCTGTATCACTGAGCAGATCTGATCACTGAACTGAATCATGGAGCTGATCAACAACAAGGTGTTGACTGCTCTTGGCTATCCCATCGAGGAACAGAAGGAAGGGCTTTTGGCCGGCGGTGTGATATGAAGTGATGGATGCCGGCCCTATAAGGTGATAGGGCATTTGTTTAAACATGCAGTAAACAAAAAGGCCATACAAGGCCTGGCTTTGAAATGAAAGATAGCCGAGGAAAGCTGTGTGTTTGTGTGTTAGGGTTTGTATTGGTAGCCGCGTTGACACACACACACACACACACACACACACACACACACACACACACACACACACACACACACACACACACACACACACACACACACACACACACACACACACACACACACCTCTTTGTCAGTGGAATCACATGGTAAGGAGGGAAAAAAAGGGGAATGCTAATTTTTCACATGGCCCAAATCAAATCAACATCGAAGAAGAAGGAAAAAAACTATGGAGTTACGATGGATTTGAGCCATCAAAGAACCTGCATGATGACCTCATAGCTCCAGCAAGAAAATGGAAATTGATGCTGAATGTTACGTTTTATACCATGATACAGTGGAGGGATAACCAAGGCAACTGGGAGTAAAACACTACTGCAAGACATTCACTGTTAAGCCACTTGTTGAATGCAGTGGTGTTCTGTATCTGCCGGTCTGAGCTGTTGTATTGGGCTCACTGGGTTTTTATCTGGACTCATGAAAGGGTAAACACGGCCTGAGCCAAGCACACACTGAGGTGACCTTCACTTCAATATGACAGGAAGACTTCTCAGACGGTTCTGTATTAGAACGATCCTCACGAAACGGTGGCTGCATAAAAGAGGGTGACAGACTCAACGTACCTCCCTTCAGGCTATACATGGATATGCGTGTAATAAACAGAGACACACCAATAAGCCTTGTATTTAGTAAGGTTTAGTAAGGTCAAGAAAGCAACCAAAAATAGGGATTTCACATTAATGTGAGATTTCCTTGCATGAGAAAAACAAGTCACCCCACAGACCATTGTGGCAATAACACATTTCACCTTTTAAAAAATGTACCTCCACTAAGTGTGACACAAATATGTGTGAAATGTGAAATGTAACCCACACAGAGTATGAAATGGACCGAGAGCACTTTCTAAACAGAACGACGTTAATCGAAATAAACTATGGAATTGGGTAACTTTAAGTAAATAGGCTCTACTCCTATTCCGCTACTCTGCACCACAACAACAAACAACAAGCAACGTCTGTTTCCTGAATAAAGCCGAGATTATATAATTGTTGCTCTGTCTGGTATAATAATTAACCATAATGGACAGTCAGTCCATGTGAAGGGGGTCCTTGTGAGACCATAGTGTTGTGGTCGGACTCTCCTTTGTTTCAGCCTATGAATTAAGTCTGTGAGATCAAAGACTGTCATCACATGACGAACTTTCAGTCAAACTCACTTTGTGCGGAGAGTTTGCTATCACGTTGCATTTACAGGATGGCTTGAGAGAAATAACAATTTCGTACATTCATTTCCCACTTTAATGTCCTTGGACTATTGAGTTAGTAGTAGGCTATATACATACTGATGTCCCAGAGAGCCGTTCTCAAGAAAGTTTTAAAATCATTGAGTTATTTAAAAACAGCTTAACTTACCGGACGGTGCTACCAACTTGGTGAGAGTGGAGCTTCGGTCGAGGGCAACCCTATTCCCGGTGTTAATATCCCCGCATTCGCGTTAACCTCATCGTTTGAGACACATTTCCATTCAACTTCTGGACAAACTCAGCATTTCCAACTTTTCAGACGCTGAGATTGCTCTGCATGACAATTTACTACGCATGCGCGTTAAAGAGCCAATCAGAAGCGACCAGAGCTGGTCTCCTGCTGCTCCCAGAAAGATGATAAATCAAATTAAATGGCCCCTCAAGGGCCCAATAGTGTCGGCAAATATTGTATGGGCTAAGAATGGAGTGTGTTTGTTCAAAATTATTTACACCAACTTTTTATACGTTTCTTTTTATATATAATAATCGGAATGTATTAACTACTAAAAATGCTTACCGGTATTTACCTACTTATGTAGTAGCAAAAAATAAATTGACAATTTCAACCTTATTTATCCTAATAAGAAAAAGGGAGACAGTTGAATCGTCAACAACATACAAAGACAGAATTACTTTCGCGATGATAAAAGTAACGGTCTCACAGATCAGAGCTCGATTAAAGTTCAGCCTCCTCGCTCGTGGGCCAGGGTGTCACGCGCGCATTTTGTACGAGCGCGCGTTGATGTCATCATGGAATATAATGAGGCGCACGCGGCTGAATAAGTAGAGGTCCACGCATATGTCCTGCCTGCGCAGGTCAACCGAAAGGTGGGGATAGAGTTGTTCTGCTGGCACCGTCCTCACCATGGCCACGATTAACGCAGCAAATCACTTACTGTATGTATATATTCATTTATTTATTCATTTATTTTTATTTATTTATTTATGTGGGACCTTCATTTTATTCCATTATCTCGCTAGTTGACGTATTGGTGCCACTTCGGTCTAGACGCAAAGAGAGCTATTGACCTGTTTAATACGGGTGGATTACTGCAGCTAGTGTTAATTAACTCCCACCTTATGAAGTCAGGTAATGAACTGGTCTCAACCGTGTACCAGAGCAGGCAACTCGAGTGGTAATCATAGACTACATTTATGTTAATGAGCAGGTATCATTTTAAACATAAACTACTTGTCTACTGAGAGAGTCTTGTTGTCCAACAAACAAATATTACCATTAAAACAAATCTATTGTTTTTTAATGCATGGACCGCACCTTATTTTTGTGTAGTTAAACAGCTTAGTTGAAACCAGGTTTAATTTTAAACATTGAACACTTTTTTGTTGTTGCAACAAATTGTTGTAACATTAAGAAACACTTTAAGAGAGCTGGGTTTTACGAGCGAACCCCACACTAGCTTAAACGAAAGCATACATTTAATAACTCGATAGACCCAGAGAACTCATTTTAAATTGCATACCAAGTAACCAACTAAGTTGAGTGGGTTGGACAACACATCTTAGTTAGTATATATATATATATATATATATATATATATATATATATATATATATGCACAGCAATTCTGTTGCTGTATTTTTTATAATTATAAAAAAAAAAATATATATATATAAATATATATATACATATATTTTTTATAATTATAAAAAATAAAAAGAAACAGAATTGCTGCGTTGGATCCTACCACGGCCTTGCCCTTGGTTTAGTTCTCTAAGTTCCCCCCTCCTACAGTGAAGACCTCCTCCTCCCCCCTCTGCAGCGGGGTGAACATTAGGTCTGATAGTGTTAATCACGCACACATTATGCACCGTGCTCACCTCGGGGGGCGAGTCCCTGTCTGCTAGGCACCCTACGGGGGCCACGGCATCCCATAAGCAGCCAGCGGTGCTCCCGGGCGGGTTGCCATGGTGAACAATGTAAAGGACCAGCATGCAGGCCCCCCCTTTCATCCGTTCATCCACCCCATCCCTCCGCTAATGAACTCGTTCTGTTTTTACATTTCCCGCTCGTGGGATTGAGATCTCCTCTGATCATGGTTGTGTTGTCATACACTGTGGCTCTCCTATAGATTAGCGTCTGCACCCCCCCCCCCCTGTATATGTATATCTGTATATCAGTACTGTACATGGGTAAGGAGAGAGATACAGTGCATTAATATGGTGTGCTGTGCACTCTCTTAATGGCATTGACACAGACTAATTACTTGATAGCCAACAGACCACTTCGAAAATGTGTTTTCCGAGACAAGACCTAATAATGATGTTTTAGCAATGCTATGATGGCAGGTGTGATTAAGCAAATTCATGTCGGTTGACCGGATAAGATAATTTGGGCGGCAGACTGAGAGGAGAATCAAGTGGATGAGTAACCTCATGAATCTCTGTGCATGACTGTCTCGCTTCTACCCTCTCATTAGATTCCTCGTATGGCTGTGTTGTGCTGTCCAACCCTCTGTGGTCCTCTTCTCAAGAAAATAGGGGGACATGGAAATGTATGAAGGTCACATTTTTTTGTGTGTGCGTGTTTGTGTGTGTGTTTGTGTGTGCCTGTGTGTGTGTGTGTGTGTGTATGTATGTTCCAAGGTGATAACTTTGAATGCCTGCCTCAAATACATTTGTAGTTGCATAATTCACCAAATGTTAGAAACTAGGCTCCATTTAGTAATTTTTATAGTTATTACATTTTTATGGAAAGAGACGCAAAGAGATCTTTTCCGAGACATGTTATGCAACTGGTAGGGTTCACGAGAAGTCCGCCACATCTGGATACAAATGCTTTTCAAGAGTGCCCGTTCTCTATTGGTTACGAACTCAACATTGAATATTTACGAAGGTCCCGTCGTCGTGATGTTGTGAAGTTCTAGAGCAGCTCGAGAAGGCCTTATGAAGTCCTTATTGTCTGGACCGCGCTGCAATCCTTAGAGAATTCTGAGAAACAGGAGTAATCAGCAACTGCCGAGTGAAACCGTCTCAGTTCAACGCCTCAAACGAGGGAGCGACACCGTGTCTATGGAACCGAAAAATTATGATAAATCAAAAACGAGACATTTCATAACACGGCCCTCCAGCGAGGAGGAGATTGTACCGCCTTGTTCTGTCCTTCTTTCTTGCGTAACCCACCTGACAGCATGGTAATTAACGAGACAGGTCCCCCAATGACAAGGTACCTGGGGGTAGGGGTCCCACAATACACACACACAGTCACACACACACAGACACACACACACAGACACACACACACACGCACACACAGTCACAGACACACACACACAATCAGACACACACACAGTCACACACACACACACAGTCACACACACACACACACACAGACACACACACAAACAGTCACACACACACACGCACGCAGGCACGCACAGACACACAGTCACAGACACACACACACAGTCAGACACACACACACACAGTCACACACACACACATACAGACACGCACACACACACACGCACACACACACACACACTCAATCCCCCACAGACAGGGCCAACTCCCTGTCCTTTGCTCACACCCGTATTCGGTGTCGTGCCATTTATCATTGCGATGGTTGGTGTCTGGTGAGCCAGTAGAGGTAAGGTCTGTCGGTTGGCATACACCAAATGTCTATCTCCACCTGCAGTACTGGCTCAAACAACATGTTACATGATACCACTTGGTTCCGCACAGTATAGTTCTCCTGGATTTACTTACTTGTTTGGCATTTCATTTAAATTAATGTTCTAATGAGGAGAAAACTGATCATTTGCAACCAAAACATTATCCTCTTCCTCCTCCTCCTGCTCCTCCTCCTCCTCCTCCTATTCCTCCTCCTCCTACACAACCTCATTCTCTTCCTTCTGGGATAGAAAAAGCGAGAGAATGAGGGCAAGACAGACGGAGAGAGAGAGAGAGAGAGAGACAGACGGAGAGAGCGAGAGACAGACAGAGAGAGAGCAAGAGAGAGACAGAGCGAGAGAGCAAGAGAGAGACACACGGAGAGAGAGAGACAGACAGAGAGAGAGAGCAAGAGAGAGACAGAGAGAGAGAGAGAGAGAGAGAGAGAGAGAGAGAGAGAGAGAGAGAGAGAGAGAGAGAGAGAGAGAAAGAGACAGACGGAGAGAGAGGGAGACAGAGAGAGAGAGAGAGAGAGAGGGAGACAGACAGACAGAGATAGAGAGAGATGGAGACAGAGAGAGAGAGAGAGAGAGAGAGAGAGAGAGAGAGAGAGAGAGAGAGAGAGAGAGAGAGAGAGAGAGAGACAGACAGACAGAGAGAGAGAGCAAGAGAGAGACAGAGAGAGAGAGATTAAGACAGACGGAGAGAGAGGGAGACAGACAGAAAGAGAGAGAGGGAGACAGACAGAGAGAGAGAGAAAGAGAGAGAGAGAGAGATAGGGAGAGAGGGAGAGAGAGAGAGAGACAGACAGACAGACAGACAGACAGACAGACAGACAGACAGACAGACAGACAGACAGACAGACAGACAGACAGACAGACAGACAGACAGACAGACAGACAGACAGACAGACAGACAGACAGACGGAGAGAGAGAGAGAGAGAGATAGAGACAGACAGACAGAGAGAGAGAGAGAGAGAGAGAGAGAGACCACAAATAGTCTGATGACTCTGAG
This sequence comes from Gadus macrocephalus, assembly GCF_031168955.1. Lineage (NCBI taxonomy): Eukaryota > Metazoa > Chordata > Actinopteri > Gadiformes > Gadidae > Gadus > Gadus macrocephalus. Next base: position 725,001 of record NC_082385.1, on the reverse strand, counting down.
CTCAGAGTTGTCCATCAATGCCTCGAGAACACAGCGCTGACATCCCATAATTAGTACCCTGAGAGTAGTGCACACTTAGGGCACACAGACAGACACACACACACACTCACACAGACAGACACACACACACACTCACACACTCAGGCTACGAGCTGGACCCAAATGGACCGCAGCAGCCCTGTCCTTCCACCATATTGATAGAAGGAGAGCGTTTCAAATACCAGAACAACGCTCTGCTGTTCTCCAGAGCACAGCGCGCGGAGAACACTTTAGATATTCTGTGTTTTCATTACAAGTGGGATAAAGCTATTCTATTCGGCCCTTGTAGCACTCTTGGGCTTTTTCAATTCATGAGCACATTCAATTTCAATGTTATAAGTGAGCATATGTAATATATATGCATTTATATCCCCGATTAGGGGAAGTAAATATCTTTGGCCATGCCAGTGAAAAGAGGTTTGGTAAAACATAATTTCCTCACTGAAACGCGTTTGAACACGTGGGTATCCTCTGATTGATCAGGTATTGGCCACCAAGATTGCAACTTCAAAATCATTGTTATAATCACGCAGTATCGTTACACATTAATTATTATGCTATGTTGTATCCGTATTCTTTGCTGAATGTATGTTTGCATTAGGCCTATACACACAACATGCATAGTCCTATGGGCTTATACAAATTGTGTGTAATATGCTTATGATAAATACATGTTTATGAAGATCCAGTGTGATGTAGCAAACAATAATTCTCACACATGAAACGGGTTAGGGGGTTACACCCCGATTTAAAACGGGAATGGAACACAGTGGAATGTTGGTGGGTAAATCCATGGCAACCATGTCTAATTTATTCTAGAACTACGCCTTTCCGATCGAGATCATCTCACCAAGGCTCTGGATTAATTATAGCATGCAAATGTGTAACCATGTGTATGAATGGGACTCGCCAACATGTGTGCACACATACCATCACACAAACAGTAAATACAAATACACCAGAGATGATGGCACATTGCTTGTGGTTGGGAAATGAAACTGAATTAACTTCTCTGTGCTGAAGTATCAAGATTATGAATATTATGGTTCAGGGAATGAAGACTGCAACCGTGCAGTCTTTTTATGCACCAAACGCTTAGAAGATTGTGTAATACACACAGGCTTAAAAACCGTCATGAAGCAGATGAATCAAGAAGACATGCATGTATGATTTGGTTTAAGTCTTGCATCTTGTTGAATATAATGCAAAAACAAGCGATACAATCTTGTGAATGTTATATCCTGTATGATTCATTCATGCATGCTTTTTTAAAGGATGAGCTTTCTTTACAATGAGTGTCACACAAAAGATGGTGGAAATACACGGCAACAGGCAGTGTGTGTGTGTGTGTGTGTGTGTGTGTGTGTGTGTGTGTGTGTGTGTGTGTGTGTGTGTGTGTGTGTGTGTGTGTGTGTGTGTGTGTGTGTGTGTGTGTGTGTGTGTGTGTGGGGCTTTCAAGGCAATAACTATTATTAGTAGCATCAAATACATCTGTAATTCAATCATTTGTGCATAGTCAGCCAAGTGTGCAAGTGTTATGCAGCCAGTAAGGTTTTGGCATCTTGTGCAAGGCTGCCAACATTGGGAATTGAACCCAGAACCCTTTGGGCTGAGAGCCAAACACCCGCAGCACTAGTGGATCCTGTTCCTTGAAGGGCAACGAGAAGTCTGCTACTTCTGGCTGAAAATCATTTTTGCACTTTTTCTATTGTTTGCTCTGATTAAGGTGAAAGAAAGTTTGGTTGGACCACACCCCCAACACTGGCTCCTATAGAAACCAACGCTTCTACTCTACGGCCGGGCAATATGCTCAATGCATGCAGGCTTCTCTCCTTATAAGAATAAGTGGAGTATAATAAGATCATCTCGTATTGCACTGCTATCTTCCCTTCCCCCAAGAGCATCGTTAAAAAACAATTTAATCAAGTAACATTCACTGTGCAGGAGACTATTATCAAATCATCACTTCTGTGAAATACCATAGATGAGGACAAGTCTTTATCTGTCAAGGCCAAAACCACACTATCATCAAAAGAATGTGACGGAATGTATAAGAAAGTTGAGCAAAACACAAATGTCCTATAAAAACCCTTGAAAAAAGTCAAAAGGGATTTCATTAGTGGAGAATGGCTTCATCTAAAGATCCTAAATTCATTGAGTTAACGCCAGACTTAATGTCGTCAGCGGGTAACGCGATCGCTCAGCTCGTCTCCCCCGGTGGGGGGATCACAAACCCGCCCGCCCCCGTATGGCTGTTGTCACGACAACACAGTTGATTGATCCAATGTGACGTGTTTCTGACATAACCAAATGTATGCTTGTGTTCCCTATTATATCTGCCCTTGCTTTCATACTCATAAATATCACCAGCTCATCAAAAAGAAAGATGTTTTCAAATCTTAATTCAACACTTTTAATATAGCGCTTAATAGCTGCGGTTTCAAAAACAAAACACATTCAACCTCCCCCAGCTTACAAGAAAATTGATATTATTAAACTTTCTCCAAGTCAGAGTAACCAACCAAGACAGCCATTAGCCTTCAGTACACACAATACGACCATTGCTCCAAAAGCCTCATTATAATAACGAGTGTGTTGAGTAGGCGATGTAGCATAGGGTCCAATCTGTTTGCCATAATATTCCGACATACAGTATGTTCCAGGATCAATATATCTCTCTCTGCTTGAGACTGAGGATGTCCCGCCATATGTAGCGTTGACTTTGCGCAAGCCGTCTATATTTATTATGTTCCGACCGTAAGTGCTGGCTACCCCAGACAGCATGTGTTATGTGTCTGGCGAAGCTTAATGCTCTGATCTGATTTTGCCGTGTTAGTAAAAAGTAGAAAACAAACTGCTGACTTCTCTGGGCTCCTTAATGGGCCTTAACTAGCACTAACTTGCGCACTGAGCTAGCATTAGAGCCAGGATGGACCGAGGGTTTCACCAGGATGGAGCCCAGACCAAACCACAACGGCCGCTAGGTGAACACGGCCCATAGACTGTAATGCCTGTATACCTGTTTAGAAGCTGTGGTGTGTGTGTGTGCGTGTGTGTGCGTGCGTGTGCATGCGTGTGTGTGTGCGTGTGCGTTTGTGCGTATGTGTCTGTCCATCTATCCGTCTACCTTTTTCTCTGCCTGCCTGCCAGTCTGTCTGCCTGCCTGTCCGTCTTTGTCTCTCTCTGTCCGTCTCTCTTTCTGTTTGTCTCTCTATCGTCTATATTGTTGAGGTTTGTCCTCCACCGAATCGTCATTGAAACGCTCTCTGGTAATATTTGGAAGGTCGGCTGAGTGTTGTGTGTCTGTGTGTTGTGTACCTTGTGTTGTGTGTCTCTGTGTTGTGTACCTCGTGTTGTGTGTCTCTCTGTTGTGTACCTCGTGTTGTGTGTCTCTCTGTTGTGTACCTCGTGTTGTGTGTCTCTGCGTTGTGTAACTCGTGTTGTGTGTCTCTCTGTTGTGTACCTCGTGTTGTGTGTCTCTACGTCGTGTACCTCATGTTGCGTACCTCTGTGTTGTGCGCCTCGTGTTTTGTGTCTCTGCGTTGTGTGAACTCCTCTTGAGCCAGCAGAGTGGTGTGTGTCCTTCAGCTCGTTGAACAGCGTGCTACCAGGTCACCGCCCAGAACCGAACCAGAGAACGAGCCAAATGAACCCTGATATCGGGGGTATTACCGAGGAAAGGCTCGGGGAGTTGGTCTCAGTCCTGGGTCACCCTGACCGCAGGCTGCTGGGGCGGTGAGTCTCCCCTCCCCTCCACTGCCTCGCTCATGGTACGAGCGTGCCATCATTCAGAAGTATGTTGAAAACACAAGCCCGTAAAGCTTGTTTGAAAAGTGGTTCAGATGCAGGTTCACAGCTGGCGAGTTTCACTTGGATCTACTCTAACATCGGAATCCCTGAACGCATGCAACCCCATACTGTAAAGCGAACTATACCTATAACATCCCCCCCGCCACGATGAATACCTGAGCCGACCTGGCACTACGAGTGTATCTGTGTAGCTGTTATTTGAGTACACAGTAAAAAGGTCAAATCTGGTAACAAGTCAGCTCGAACAATAAAAAGATATTCGCAAAGAGCTTTTGAAACGGCAGATCCCCCGAAAGGTCAACGGTTGTCTAGACTCGCTGTGATAATCCCGCCTAAAATGTTTCCCAACTCGAAGTGTTCTTATCCAGGGTGCGGAATTTCAGTAAAACAAACAAACTCCAAACCGCAAAAGACCGGTTGTAGCTATTTTAAAACAAAGGTTTTACAAGAGTCGAACTAACAGCAGAGTGGCGCCCCTTTCTTTAGGAGGAAAGTGGAACCCCGCTAAATATAACTTCACCTGCATCGTTAGGACCGGCGCAGGCGAGCTACTCTGCCCGTCTGAACACAAATAAAATAAGACGGACGGCTGTGTCCACAGACGACAAAGCGGCCTCATTAGACGGAGAGCAGTCCTGGTTTGTTTGGATTCTACCACGGTATTAGCCGGCGGAAGATCCTTTGATTCCCTCTGACGTCCTCAGCGCATCTCTCCGGACCGAAGACTCATTGATCCGTCAGCCATCATCTCCCCCTTCATCCACCCACGCACACATTCATCCACCCACGCACACATTCATCCACCCACGCACACATCCATCCACCCATTCACACATTCATCCACCCATTCACACATCCATCCATTCACAATTCTGATGCCTATTCTGCACTTGGATGACCTTGGTTCAATTCACAAGCTTGGTTTAGCAGAAATGTCTGTGACCTGGTGAGACGTTGCGCTTTGATCGTTGTTGTGCCATCGTTTTGAGGTGTTTTCCACATCGGCGTCACACACAAAGGGAGAAGTAAGCACCAAACGAAGGCCTACCTTTTCTCCGTGACATAGGTTGACTTTGTTGACATTAGCTCAAACCGTATCCACTTCTAAGTAAGAGCGTTGCTTTATAGTTGAGTTTAAGCAGCATGGTCTAATATAAAGAAGCGGCTTAATTTTGTACTTTTCTTTCTTTCTTTCTGGTGACAGAAGATACTCTTTGAACTCTGGAATATTCCACTGTCACCTTTAAAGTTCAGACTTCTGTACACACCAACCTATGATGTGACATGCACCTACTACTGACACGAACGCACGTGCACACACACACACACACACACACACACACACACACACACACACACACACACACACACACACACACACACACACACACACACACACACACACACACAGTCAAAACAGCCTTTTGAAATGAATGATAGCTGTAAATTAACTGTATAGAATGCAATGATTGTTTCTTCGGGTGCTGCTGCTGTAATGTGTCCATATCAACATATTACCAGAGAATGTCTAATATGAGGAGAACTGGCACTCGCGGGTTAGTTCCGGTTTTCTGGACTGGTTGCAGTAATAATCTTTAACCACGCGGGGCGCTCGTAGGCGAGTCCAGAATGAATGGGAGCCAACAGGGTTTTATCCTCAGAATCCACTTTTCTCACGATGTAATTTTTTGTCAAGTAATTTGAAAGTTGCTATCAAAGGGTGGGGCTAAGATAATAAACTCAGCTGAATATTGCATTTTTTAAGGTCACGTATCTGTTCTAAAAAGGCGTTAAAAACATGCGATGACGTCACACACTGTAATACTGTCAGAGGTACTGCTTTACGGCAGTTTCTAAAGCACTTCCCTTTTCCCGCAACGATAACACCAGCTGTTGGAGGTAAGGCTTTTTTTTGCTTAATACCCTAGTAACAGAGTTTTAGTGAGCTAATGTAAAAAAAAGAAATGCGCAAATGTTTTACATATGTATGTTACAGAGTGTTTTTTCTAATCCTCACTAGGTGCCGATGATAAAGCTTTTTTTTTAGTAACGATGCATCGTTACTAAAGCCATTTCTTTCTCCTAAAATAGAAACCTGGATTAGAATCATAATTTTAAGACTGCATCAATTTAGTTTACATCAGTAAACAATCTGCTAGAGAGCAGTGTTCTGTTGTTCTCCTCATGCCTCTTCCTTTCTTGATCTCTACAGTCGGACCTTGATGCTGTGACAACGGACAAGTCTTCTTCCTCTGTCCTTTTCCCCTGCCTCTGTTCAGTATGTTCAGTGTTGTTAAATCATTTCTCTTTTTTTTTTATTAGTTACTGTTCTTATTGTGTTCTTGTTAGTGTGATGTTTGAATAAACTTGCCTGTTGCAATGTTGGTATAATGTTTGTATGATTACTGTTATACAACTGTTACTGTTTCAATGTGACCCAGACCATATTTCTCATTTAACAAACATGTGTAGCTTATAATGTGTTGCATGGCAGAGCAATTATATTCAATGACTTAAAACAAACCCATCTGTAAAGATCAGTGAATGCATAGAAATCAATGACAAGTGGTGTAGATGGTTTTCCCTCTGTGCAAGGTCATTAGCCCAAGTCCTACAAATAAATAACGACTGTAATAGCAGATGTTGAAGTTGTTAAATTGTTAACTAACCATTTGTATGGAACAATCGGTTAAGGTGAGTTAAGTGCTTGAGTCTCGACACTTTAGAGAATGTCTAGCGCGCAACTTGAATAAGCCATGTGCGATATTACCCGGGCTCCAGCGCAACTTTCCTTACCAGGTGAAGCCTCAGGTAGCCTAGGACCATTCATACAGGAGCAAGCAAGAACGTTACCTTTTTCTGTCCTTGGGAAACGAAAAGACGGACAATCCGTTTCCACTGTAAGTGCAGTTTATCCTTGCACATTTACGAGGCATTTCTTTTTTAAACCATCTTTATTTTCGAAAAATAGACAATGACAGATTAAATGATATTGAGCGGGATATTGACTGTATTATTTAAGGTGGTCATACCGTACCTACCATGTATATAACACATTGAACATTGAACACAAGAAATGGAAGAAATTCCATTTATGCCCATGTACTTTCACCATACATACTATCTAAAAAATAAAAGGGCCTGCAGGAAAATATAAATACAGTACGCAAAAATTGAGTTAACACGTTTCTGATTGCTCTTCAGCTTCAGATGCCGTCAAGAGGGGTCTCTGGTCGTAATCAGTCGCAAGTCCGTCCCTGACCAATCAGCATTCATTAGCAGAATGCTAGCGTGTATGGCCAACAACGGCCCAAACTGTAAGAAATCGAAAGGACATAAGTACTCACTCATTTGACTTTTGAGCCATAATCTATGTTGAACTTGCGGAATCTACAATAAAATTTGCGATATTTCAACGAGAAGCAGGTGAAAGAGGCATAATTAGCCGTTTAGCCCCATAGACTCCCATTCAATCTGGACTCGCCCGCGATCACCCCCAGTGGATGTCTCATGGAACTACAACCAAAATCGGTACAATGGGGCGTATAGGGAGTGCCCAGGCTCTTCGTAGACGGGCTCTGATATTACTTCCCGGTGACTGTACTCTCTCCTCTCCTCGACAATATGATACCCAGTAACCAATTAACCACCAGATCAGTGTCACATGATGTTTGACGTTGTCTTTGTCACGAAGATCGGCGCTAGGTAGAAGAATACCTATCGATACATCAATCATTTTATCATCAGCAAAATCTTTTAAGATCTATTCTCAATGCTTTTATCGAGCCCTGATGACCTTAGTCCCGCCCACTTCTAATCTAATTCCAAAGAATCCAAACCCGACTTTCTACCTGCAGTGTTCTTAACGGTAATTAGCGAATACTCTCGCTCTGTGTGCACGCAGCCTAGGAGATCGTTAGAGACACATCACCATCTCATTACCTCCGGGCTGCGATGCCCGACCGACGCAGATGTGTGGAAACGTAAACCTCCGTTCGGCTAATCCGATCCGCGGCGGTGCGTTCGTGTGCTTAGCGTTGTTTTAAATGAACCTTTCACCTTAGTAGCATAATTAAAAACAGTGTTTTCCTGGCGACCAGACAACGGTAAAAGTGATGCCCTCAATTAGGCGGTAAACAGTTCCCTGTTTACTGGCATTGGCACCTCCAAGACACACACACATGCGCGCACAGACAGACACATGCACTAGGACGCTCGAAACGGTCCTCGTGCATGCATTCATGCTTACACATCGACGCACACACACACACACACACACACACACACACACACACACACACACACACACACACACACACACACACAGGGCTGACGGACTGCGGGGGAAAGTGAGGCAGTCGTGGGGGGGCCCAAGGCAGAGGGGGGGCCCATGGCAATCAAAAAAAAAAATAATAATCTGTTGAATTATCCACCAGCCCATAGTGTTTAGGAGTCGCACACGGCCACGTCTTCCCCCCCCCGTCAACAATTGTCCTCTACCCCTACCCCCCCCCCCCCGGCAACAATTCAGCGCAGGGGGCTGGTAGGGGGAATTCGGGGAGGGGGGGCCATCAGTACCTCTTGTATACAGGGCCCAGGATTTGGTGCAACGGCCCTGCACACACACACACACACACACCAACACTCACACACACACACACACACACACACACACACACACACACACACACACACACACACACACACACACCAACACTTACATACACCTACACACATACACTAACACATCTAACAATGACAATAACAAAATGGTGTTTCAGCAGGTCACAAGAGAAGTCTCTGTGAACCATTTCTTGTAATTGCATTTGTTTGTCTATTGTACAGGGACACAATGCATAATGAATGCATGGCACCTAGAGATAGGAGCTTATTAACATCTGTGGTCCACGGGCAGGGACCCACCAGACACCTTTTAAACGGTGATATTTCATTGTGTTGTATGCCTGTTTTTGTACCAAAACGGGCATAAAGAAAAGGAAACGAGCAGAACACTGCAGCCCTGGGGTGTAGATCGTCACTTCCTCTGTGGCCTTGTTCCTCGTTCAAAACCAGTGCAGAAGATTCTGTGAGAGCACGCGTCGTAACACGGTACATTGTCTGCAAAGGGAGAGGAGGTGCATTCATGTTTCTCAGACCGTTTAGATTTATGCCTCGAAGTCAACACAAGCGAGTGAATAGAGGGGAACTGAATAGACTGAAAGCTTCAGATCACCTGACATCCTTAAACCGAAGGACGAAAGACGATCACGTCCTGGAATAAAGCAGTCGGAAAAATAGTCAATCAATCTCTGAAGTACTTTTACCCACTGATGATGTCAATAAAGCTAATGTCCTTCCCTCTTGGAGTAAAGTGAAGAAACTTTATTCTTTTTATGTATATATTTAAATATGTTGTATAAATATCGCTGGTGGTTTCGATGTTCCATCACAAATTGTGCGTGCGATGCACATTACAAACTTGTGTGTCAGGGGAGTGTGGCAAATGGGTTAATGAGATTCAGAAGTTATTCATGCAAACATTATCGTAAAAGTCATGCGTCCATGAGTAGGTGCCAGTGCACATCGGAAAGTATGAATATGATATTCTGACGTTCAGCATTATGAATGTTATGAGACTTCCGCAAATATCAGCAATGCAAATGACCTTCATAACCCCAGACAAAATAGAAAAGTAGAAAATAATTCCAATATTCTAATGCAACTAATCCTCCATTTTGAATGACATTGATCTCCCTCCTTCAACAGCATGAGGTAGGCAGACACATCAGTATCATAGTATATGATACCGGTATATAGCAGACACATCAGTATCATAGTATATGATACCGGTATATAGCAGACACATCAGTATCATAGTATATGATGCCGGTATATAGCAGGTACATCAGTATCATAGTATATGATACCGGTATATAGCAGACACATCAGTATCATAGTATATGATGCCGGTATATAGCAGGTACATCAGTATCATAGTATATGATACCGGTATATAGCAGGTACATCAGTATCATAGTATATGATGCCGGTATATAGCAGGTACATCAGTATCATAGTATATGATACCGGTATATGGCAGAGTAGAAACTTGGCAAATCCAGCGGTTGTGAACACAACCAGCGGTTGTGAACACAACCAGCGGTTGAGCAAACGCTTCATTCAGTTCAGGCTTGTCACTTTGTGTTTTCGGTGTGACGTGTGTTAGTGCGTGCCCAAGCTGAGCACCCCCCCCCCCCCCTCCACCCCCCTCCCTCTCACTCTTTCTCAAACCCCCCCCCCCCCCCCCCCGGCCCTGAGACATGTTTATGCACCCCTGGGTATATAAAGAGGTGAGCACATCAGGTGAGCGCTGCAGTAAAGTGTGTTTGGAGCTGGAGAGACATGCAGAACATAATGTTCCACCCAGGAACCTTCTCACGTTGTGTGTGTCTCTGTGTCGGCCTCATCCTTCACACAATGTTCTCAACAGTGGTCACAATTTGCCTCTTGTTTGCCAGCCCATGGATGTGAGGCTCCGGTTGGAAAGAAACTAATCTTCTCCCCTGTCCCTCGCCTCGCCCTCTGCCAGGAGCTCCTTCCAGTATGAGTTAGGCTGTCTTACCCTCATGGCTCCCTCGTTCCCACCGTTCATCCGGACAGAACCAGCGGCTGCTGGCCTCTGCTCGGCTACAAAGCCACACGCCTCCCTCCTTCAGCCCAGCGGTCACAGCGACCTGAGTCTCTCTCTCCAACACTGCGATGTCCACACGCGTTTGTGTGTGTGTCTGTGTGTGCGTGCGTGCGTGTGTGCATGGGTGCGTGCATGCGTGCGTGCGTGTGTGCGCGTGTGTGTGTGTTTGGAGTGCCAAAGACCTTTTTCTTTGTGCCAAACAGCTTTATCATTCTGCATATACCTGCTCCCGTGTGCACATGTGCAGGTGTGTGTGTCCTCGTGCATGAGTGTGAGTGTGTGTGTGCACGTCATGAATTCTTCCGTACTCGACACCGGCATGTTGGGGTCAGATTGATCCAAACATCTGGTGATGACCTTCGACAGCTGTCAATCAGGAGGGAGGTGGAGGATAATCTTTCTCATGTTAGTATCCCCCCCGATCCACGAGATCAGGACATTGGGATCCAGATGTTCCTGTTGGAGGCAGGCTCCTCGTTAGGATAATTGGGTTCACCTCGTCGGCACCGACCAGCTGTTCATAAAAAGAGGCCGCAACAGGTCCTGAGTTCTGCAATCGGCCGAGGAGTCGACTCTTCAGAAAACTCTCTATTCTCCACCTTAATGTTGTTTACGTGGTATTCCAGCTCCAGTTCTTCTCCTCGGTACAAAGTGTACTCTCGGCGGTTTGTCAGGTGTTTTTATGTTGCTCCCATTTGAGCGACAACTTTGTAGACTTTTTGTGTTGGATCCCAACCAAGAACAGATGTAGGCCGCTTATATAAACTCAGTTTTTCGAACGGCTGAAAGAACAGTCACGCAGTCGTCACATGCGGTTCGCTGGCTTCTTTTTCTCCTTTTCTCACGGCCAGAGTCTTTCCAGCTCGTTATTTGGCAGACGTGGCCAGCGATGGGGGGGGGGGGCAGAGCGGCGGTGGAGGGGGTCACGGACAGAGCTCCTCAAGCGGGGTACAGTACCCTGGGGGCGGCTGGGAGGATGTGGGGGGTACAGCACCCTGGGGGGGACTCGGAGAATGTCAAACAATAGGAATCTGAATCCCACCGGGTTAAAGTAAACCTGAGTTAAGTTTTGTTCATCTTTCCAATAAAGGAGAACGACAAACGTAAGCGAAGCACACGCCTATGTAAGGGTTCACATTCTCATTAAAAATATTCATATTCATAAACGCCATGATTCTAGACACACGTTATGGATGTTCATTTAAACCTTAATGTTTTGTGCTGGGGGACGCAGAGCTGGTGAGACCGCGCTGCACTGGACGGCGTCGGGCCGCAGTCTGTAGCGAGGTTGAAGTTTGTTCTGTGTCTGAGAGGAGTCGACTGCCGCTCCAGGCCGGAGATATTTAGTCTGAAGGCTTGAAGATTGAGGTGTTATTCAGAACTGAAAGAGGAACCTTTTATGCCCTTGTAGGAGGCTCGCGTTTGTGTGTGTGTGTGCGCGCGTGCGCGTTTGTGTGTGTGTGTGTGTGTGCGTGCGTGCGTGCATGCGTGCGTGCGTGCGTGTGTGTTTGGAGTGCCAAAGACGTTTTTTTCTTTGTGCCAAACAGCTTAATCATTCTGCATATACCTGCTCCCGCGTGCACATGTGCAGGCGTATGTGTCCTCGAGTGTGAGTGTGAGTGTGTGCGTGCACGTCATGAATTCATCCGCACTTTATTTGACACCAGACAACGAAATTGGTGCAAGAAAGCCACATTCGAGTGTAGCATGCGTCCGCTGTGTGGGAGGGAGAACACTTGTGTGGGCGACTGCACAGGAGGGGGCCGGCTGGCCGGACGGGGGGGGGGGGGGGGTAGTGGTGGGGAAATCAATTAACCTTTATTGGGCCAGTAACGCCCCCCCCCCCCCCGCTGGTATGGGGGGGGGGCTTTGGAATCAGCTCCTTCTGTGTAGGAGTAAAAGGTTAGACAACAAGGAGCAATAAAGTATTAGAGGAGGGTGGCTGTGGGGGGGGGGGGGCTGTGGGGGGGGGGGGGGGGGGGGGGCTGTGGAGGGGGGGGGGGGGGGCTGGGGGGGGGGCTGATGTGTGTGGATGCAGAGGAGTGGACGTCGATACACAATCACATGTGACGCACGAGCGCACGCACAAATCAACGCAACAATAAAATGCAGTTCAGTGTGGGTTATTTACACCTAGAAAATAAGGGAATGTCTATACTATAGTACAGACTTCAACAGACACCACACACACACACACACACACACACACACACACACACACACACACACACACACACACACACACACACACACACACACACAACTCAGTTGATAATATAGGTTAAATGGACAAATGCAAACTTTGTGTAACATATAAAATATCATGTATATTTCATTTAGTTGATGACAGTGGTTGATATTCAACCACTGGTTAAGCACTTGTTGAGCTGAGCATTTCACAACTAGGACGATTAAAACCAACAAAATCAAAAAGCCCTGAATGTGAGCTTGGCTGCCTACCTCAGGGCCTTCTGCATTTCTCCACACTAGAGAATAATTAATATTAAGTTAACATTGTGGTTTGGGTTGTTGTTTTCTGGAGACGGAGCCACTGAGCCTCTTCAGACTGGACTCTATAAGTATGCTAATTGCAATTAGCATGACAATCGTCCATGATTTTGGACTAAAAGCTGTTTGAGTGAATGGTGCGCACACAATGAATAGATGCACATTGGCTTTATCAGAAACGTGGCTTTGTTTCGTTTGACAGGTCGACATTTTTATTACAAATGTTTTCATAGGAAAGTATTTATAAATTTCTATAAGAAGTAAGTAAAAATCGTTATTCCCGTAGTAACCAGGCCGAATAAAGCTGTGCTGTTTAGAAAGGTTCAAACAGGCCTGTTCAGTTAGAATCCAAGATAAGTAATTAGTCAAATGTGTACATACTAAATGACCTGAATAATTCTATACTAACTATACATTATATTGTACCATATTTACAAACTTTAAAACTATTCAGACCCTATTTCAATTAAGAGGTGTCATGCAGGCAGACGATGCGTTTGGCCGCTGAGGCCAGACCAGAGCAGTGGATCGCCGCTCAGGGAGTGAAGTGGAGCTCAGAGCGACCTCTGGCACAGTGAGGCGCTACCTGCCGGTCCAACCAACAAACGGGAGCCGCCATCATAATAATAATGATAAACGTAAACCGTGTCTGAGTGTCCCTGGGACGACAGTGAGATGATTAGAGACAGCTGACCCTACCCATGATCAGGGTAACCATGGCGATGACCTTCTGCTGACCAATGAAAGACCGCTCAGCGTGGAAACACCAGAATAAACACTTGCTGCCTCCGTCGGGTTCGGACATTGCCTTCGTCTGAGAGGACCAATGTTCCCGTTAAACTAGGATCATAGTAGTCTGGGTTTGTATTGTTAGCAGCTGTGTTTAAATGTAAATACGGTACACAAACAAATAAACACATTGGGACAACGACATAACGTGCTACAAAATGTACTCATCTTAACACAAAAGCATTCTGCACGGCGGCCTTCAGCCCGTCAACATGCTGCTCTGTGATCGCTGCTGCCCGGTGGTTTGAGGTAGTGTTGTTGTTGTTGTTGTTGTTGTTGTTGTTGTTGTTGTTGTTGTTGTTGTTGTTGTTGTTGTCATG
>NC_082385.1:679411-710744 GCF_031168955.1 Gadus macrocephalus | reverse complement strand
AATTGAAGAGATACAGTAAATATACTATTCATTCAATTGTAATCCATTGATTAATAGATTGGATTAAATGTTAGCTAATTTATTATATTTCTTAGTTATGCAAAATGCTGCACCTGTCTGTGCAGAGTGTTGCACGTTTACGTACAATACCGGCTCAGGCTGTTGCATGACAAAAACAACACCATCTTGTATGGCACCGGTTATATAGAGGACACTGCTGTTGACAGAAGGTGCGTTACCGCACCGTCATCAGCTGTTGCTCCCCTTTCCGGTTCAGTGACAACGTGAGAAGGCTGTAAACACCGGTTGGGTAACCTCCCGCCCCCACCGGGCGCGTGGACTCGTGATTGGCCCAAACAAGAATTGATTGATTGGTTTAATTAGGTGTTTCCTCGTTCCCGTCTCGAGCTTCCCGCTGACAGCCAATCCCGGGCTGTTCGTCCTCATTAGTTCTGAGTTGGATCACCTCTGTCACCACACCCACAGCTACATTAACGTGCGCTAGTTTGCTTTCACTAACTTAGCCTACTGATCTTTTGATCAGCTTAAGCTTAATTAAGGGAGTATAGTTGAAATATTTTTTAAACATATTAATAATTGCTTGTTCGTGTTTTCCTTTACTTTTTGACTCCTGCACCCGGACAAGAGTGGCCGCCAACGAGGGAGCTTCAACGAGGACCACCGCAGTGAGTTTGCTGACCAAAGCTTCATTGGGCCTCAGTATGTTGCTATCTTGATCTAATCTGCTGCTCCACATACATATGCTGTTACAGTAAAGACTATGTATCGCTTATCTTTTCCCTTAACATGTGTTTCCTCCTTTTAAGCGACCGAGATTTATTCAAAATGCGGGGGGCCCCCCTTTGGGGCCCCCCGTAGAAGACTTAAGACTGGTAGCCGAGGTATAGGGAGGACGTACTCGAAGTATTCGTCTGGGGTTCGCGGTCGGCGGTGCTCTTCTGGTCCAGCGCTTTGCAGTCGGTATCGATTCTGGTCTGACCACCCATTCCTTTTGAACCTCGTCTGGTACAGCCGCACTGTGCTGTCTTGTACCATGATGTTGTTCTTGTGCAACCGCAGGACTTTGATGTAGTCCAGCCTTGCTGACTTATCTCAAGAGATGTCACCAAGACCATTGTGGTCCAACACTCCTGGTGTCTGGTATCATGTGCTAGGACAACGCCAGCTTGTGGTGACTTATGTAGCCTGCGGTTCCTCAGTTGTTTAGCACACGAATAGGCGAGTGAAGGGAAAAATATACTATATATCAACCCACGGTTCTGGAGTGTAATATACCAAGAACTCAAAAACGGCACATTTTATTTTCTGTGCAATGATGAATTATATTTTCATGATCTGTGTCCTTCATATGGGTCAATTTTGACAGAAGGATGGTGAAGTCGAATGTTTGAGTGTACCATGAGGGGCTTTGCATTCCGACTGGTTGCTTGCTAAGGGTTGCGCTTTAAGTTTGCAATGGTAGTTTGGTAGACTGTTGGTTCCTTCCACTTCACCGCTGTGAACTTTTAAATTTGTACTTTTAATATTGCACATACTTGCTTGTCTTAAGATTGTGGCAACCCTTAACCGGTTCACTGTCAAATTTTTCTGCAATAGTTTCATTCATACGTTTTCAGATTGAATTGTATCTGCAGTTTCAGTTTATAGAAACAAAGACTCTTCAGTTTGGCTAATTGGTTAGCCTAATGTATTCGGCGTTGGATCAGGACTCTACCAGAACTCACTTGCCATCGTGAGTAATTATTGGACACATTTTTACCAATTGTTTACAGAAACTCTAAATGCTTATAATCATAAAGTTTCCCGTGTATATTATAATTGTTCAGGTGCAGCTTTATTCCGACGGACGAGATGGGGTCATTAATACCGACATTTTAGATCACTGCTTCAAATTGAATGTTTTTTTCAATCTGGGATTAATGTACTTTATATTAAGAGCAATATTTTGGATGTTTAACTAGTTACCCTATAGCGATGTAATACTTGGTTGTTCCCATCCTCAGTCTATAGTCTACTCTCAAATGAAGATGTATTGGCCTGAGTGGAACATTAGATGGCGCTGTGGTGGCGTTCTTTCGTTAACCGAATTCTCTTGAAATGTTCTCGCTTTTTATTTAGGCTGAAAGACCCTCCAGCCAGATGGTTGCTTCAACGAGGACCACCGCAGTGAGTTTGCTGACCAAAGCTTCTTTGGGCCTCTGTATGTTGCTGTCTTGATCTAATCTGCTGCTCCACATACATATGCTGTTACAGTAAAGACTATGTATCGCTTATCTTTTCCCTTAACATGTGTTTCCTCCTCTTTTAGGCGACCGAGACTTATTCAAAATGCGGGGGGGCCCCCTTTGGGGCCCCCCGTAGAAGACTTAAGACTGGTAGCCGAGGTATAGGGAGGACGTACTCAAAGTATTTGTCTGGGGTTCGCGGTCGGCGGTGCTCTTCTGGTCCAGCGCTTTGCAGTCGGTATAGATTCTGGTCTGACCACCCATTCCTTTTGAACCTCGTCTGGTACAGCCCCACTGTGCTGTCTTGTACCATGATGTTGTTCTTGTGCAACCGCAGCACTTTGATGTAGCCCAGCCTTGCTAACTTATCTCAAGAGATGTCACCATGACCATTCTGGTCCAACACTCCTGGTGTCTGGTATCATGTGCTAGGACAACGCCAGCTTGTGGTGACTTATGTAGCCTGCGGTTCCTCAGTTGTTGAGCACACGAATATGCGAGTGAAGGGAAAAATATACTATATCAACCCAAGGTTCTGGAGTGTAATATACCAAGAACTCAAAAACGGCACATTTTATTTTCATCTGTGTCCTTCATATGGGTCAATGTTGACAGATTGATGGTGAAGTTGAATGTTTGAGTGTACCATGAGGGGCTTTGCGTTCCGACTGGTTACTTGCTAAGGGTTGCGCTTTAAGTTTGCAACGGTAGTTTGGTAGCCTGGATACCAGCCTGAACTCCGCCCACAAAATATTTGGTCTTGGAGATTCAGTCTGGAATTGAGCTAGTTGGGAGGTATTTGGTCAGATCAAAAAGTGATCTGACCAATCAAATTGTAAGGGCGGGCTTTATACGTTGATGGACAGATGATACACATTAACGTAATCAACCACGTCACCAAAGAGCGCTCAGCGATTTTACTTTTTTTCTCAAAAATGCTGACCGTGTTGCCAATTTGTCCGTGTATCCTTAAATCATTTTTACAAAACCGGCATAAATCGTTCATGTCCATCTTTTTTCTACTTCGAACGTGCGCTCAGTTGTAGTTTGAGAATAGCTGTGCGTCGCACAACATACGTCACATACTACGTTGCTCTGATTGGTTTTAGGTCTATCCAATTGAGCGAAGAGGCATTTTCCTTCCTGGTTCCGCCCTGTAATCACAGCCCAATGGTTCGGTCTCAGACTCATATTCTGACTAGAATTATGAGTATGACATCGCCAGGCTAGTAGTTTGGTAGACTGTTTGTTCCACTTCACCGCTGTGAACTTTTAAATTTGTACTTTTAATATTGCACATACTTGCTTGTCTTAAGATTGTGGCAACCCTAAACCGGTTCACTGTCAAATCTTTCTGCAATAGTTTCATTCATACGTTTTTAGATTGAATTTTATCTGCAGTTTGTAAAAACAAAGACTCTTCAGTTTGGCTAATTGGTTAGCCTAATGTATTCGGCATTGGATCAGGACTCTACCAGAACTAACTTGCCATCGTGAGTAATTATTGGACACATTTTTACCAATTGTTTACAGAAACTCTAAATGCTTATAATCATAAACAGTTTCCAGTCTATTATTATTCAGGTGCAGCTTTATTCAGACTGGCGAGATGGGGTCATTTATACCGACATTTTAGATCACTGCTTCAAATTGAATGTTTTTTTCAATCTGGGATTAATGTACTTTATATTAACCCTCATAGGGTGTTCGTTTTTTTTGTTACACAGGAGGTGCTGCTGGGTCTGGTGGACCCATTGCATTTTAGGCCTTTTAATTCAACATAATCAAACTTTTTTTTTTAAATACTCACCAGATGGTTACTACATCCCAATTGCAAGTAATATAAACAACACATATGTTAAATTTGTTCACTTTACCTTTGTTAAATCACATTTATGAATAGAGGTGCCACTCGTTCTTGTTTATTTTTGTATTAAAATGTAACAAAATAAGGAAATGCATCAAAACAGGCATAACAGGGAAATAATCAACCCCATTAGAAATTGAAACTCAATTTCAATAACTTCTGTCTGAACAACACATTAAAGCCTTTGAACACGGCCATTATACGTATTCAGACTATACCACACGTGAGGGGCAGAGTCTCACTGTGTGTATTGCATATGTATTTTTTGCACTGGTTGCATGTTTATTGTGTTTTTCTGTCCATCATGGGTCCACACACTTCACAGCGTTACTTTTTGGCTGACGGGCTGGTCCTACATCTGGCTGCTCACGGGTTGGTCCTGGGGCTGGCTGCTTGCGGGATGTCCCTGGGGCTGGCTGCTTGCGGGTTGGTCCTGGTCCTGGCTGCTTGCGGGTTGTTCCTGGGGCTGGCTGCTTGCGGGTTGGTCCTGGGGCTGGCTGCTTGCGGGTTGGTCCTGGTCCTGGCTGCTTGCGGGTTGTTCCTGGGGCTGGCTGCTTGCGGGTTGGTCCCGGGCTGGCTGCTCATGGGATGGTCCTGGGGCTGGCTGCTCGCAGGCTTGTCCTGGCTGCTGAAGGGCTAGTCCTGACGCTCTTTTACGTTTCGGAGCTGGCTGATGCTCATCCTCCTCTTCAAACTCAGTGTCAGACTCTGAATTTTCAGAAATGTTATCCTCACTTTCTGAAACTATTTCCTCTGAATCACCATCAAAACCCTCTGTCTCTTCAAATATCAACTGTAAGGCAGTCTGAACAGAGAATCGCTTTGCCATTTTGATCAGTTGTGGTATGGAACCACGCTGACAGAGCTTTTTTATAGCGTCAGGTCCCCAAGCTTGGTTCCCGCAAGACAGAGGGTGAAATGTGTGGGAATATGGGTGTAGATAGTGTTGGGTGCTCCAATGTTGCAACCTTGTGTGGGAACAGTGGGTGCACACTGACCAACACACCAAGGGCCCATTCACCTGCTTTCCTCTCCTCTCCACACACACACACACACACACACACACACACACACACACACACACACACACACACACACGCGGGGGGGGGGGGGGGGGGGGGAAATGAGGGTGCACAGAACCTATGAATTCCACACTTAAACTAGCTCCGGACCCGAACACCCTGTGTGTAATATAAATGTGATGGGGGGGGGGGTATACAGGGGGGGGTCCTTGAAAATGTTTTCTGACTCATGTTCCTCACAGAAAATGAGCCAAAGCCAATGAATCTTACTTCAAAAAAATAATTATTTGTATCACTTTTATAAAGCTAAAAACTGAAAACGGGTCCCACAGACCCGAACACCTTATGAGGGTTAAGAGCAATATTTTGGATGTTTAACTAGTTGCCCTATAGCGATGTAATGCTTGGTTGTTCCCATCCTCAGTCTATTGTCTACTCTCAAATGAAGATGTATTGGCCTGAGTGGAACATTAGATGGCGCTGTGGTGGCGTTCTTTCGTTAACCGAATTCTCTTGAAATGTTCTCGCTTTTTTTTTAGGCTGAAAGACCCTCCAGCCAGATGGTTGTTCAATGCTGAGCTCTCTTGCTGCGAGAGATCTGGTGCAGATTCCCAGAATGGCCTGAGACAACGGATTATCAGTTGTAACGATGGTTATAAGTTATAGTTATTGGACTGCAAAACTCTTGTGTTGTGTAGACGTTGATAGTCTGCGGATGAATCTTCCCCCTACAGGGCATTGAGGACCGAACAAAGTTGCTGTACTGATCTACCGGGCTCATTGACCTGTTTTTGAACTTTGAACCATGGCGATCCCAATGTCTTGACATCTGCTACTTCATGAATAAAAACAGTTTTTTCTAATTTGATTTTGATCTTTGCGACTGTTCATAATTCAACTTTCTTAACCTCACCAGGAGTAGCCTACACTATGCCTGAAGTCTGTTTATAGAATACAGGAATCCCAACAACTCTATGCTCGCTACAAATTTGATTTTAATCTGCGATGAACTGATCGGAAGTGCAACCAATTAAATGGAATAATTAAGTCTTGCATTTGAAGAGCCTGTTTGCCCGGTAATTCCCACTCATAACGGGGCCCTGACAAAGCAGCACTAAAAGTTCACGCTTTGTAACAAGTGCTTAATTTGTATTTCCAGCAATTGTGGCAAATTAAGATATTGATATAAAAACTATTGGACCATGGTTATATTGTGCCATTTGGTATTTATTCAGTGGTAGATTGGACTCCAGTTTTGATCATTGCCATCCGCATCACTCTTTATCCCTTGAGACCCATTCATGGCTTGACGATGCGTTTGCCTAGTTGGTCAGTCAATTGTAGAATTAGGATCCAACTATTTCAGACGTGCATTCAGTCACTGTCCAAGTGTAATCCAACACCGGACTGACGCGAGTGGCCCTGGACTATTCATATGAAGGTATCACTTAGGACCGACTCAAATTAAAACTCTAAACCCCTAAGCTTGTAACCATAAGCTCATATCAACCGGGTCTTTGCATGAGTAGGTTTCTAATGCAGAGTGACGGAAGGCGCGTTATCCTACAGGGGAAGTCAGCTGGATGGTCCCTGAGCCACATGGAGGGCTGTGGAGGCCGGGCGGCACCTGTCGATCCACTTCAATTATACGCTCTGCAACAAGAAAAGTGCGTGCCCTTTTCCATGCTCGTTAAAGTAACGACCGCCAAACGAAGCAGACGTGCTGAGCACAAGGATGAGATGTCCACCCCCCACGAAGAACTAATCCTCCAGGTCGTTCTTCACCGGTTGCCGCTCCGTATCGTACCAGTTATCAAGAATGTTTTTAATCTCGTTCAACATAGCGGGCTGGAGATACTTTTGGAAGGATCACCTTCTAGCACGTCTACTCCATTGTTGAGGTCTTTCTTTCAAAGGCCATTCTTGTCCTTGGACGACAACAATGGAAGGATGACAAACTTTTTCTGAAACTTTTATCATCTAAAATAAGCAGTCATCTTTTGTATGACGCAGGTAGTCATACAAGTCTGCGGATGAATCTTCCCCCTACAGGGCATTGAGGACCGAACAAAGTTGCTGTACTCCTCTACCGGGCTCATTGACCTTTTTTGAACTTTGAACCGTGGCGATCCCAATGTCTTTTGTTGAGATCTTTCTTTCAAAGGCCATTCTTGTCCGTTGACGACAACAATGGAAGGATGACTAACTTTTTCTGAAACTTTTAACATCTAAAATAAGCAGTCATCTTTTGTATGACGCAGTTCCCGAACCCAGGCAAAGTTGTTGGGCTTATAGATGTAGTTATCGCCCAGTCGGCCTACAATGCATACGTTATTTAAGGGAAGTTGAAAAATGTGCCATCTGTCTTGAGCATTCAAATCCTCATTGGCTTCAACATTCTTGTGTGGGCTATTGCAGGGAATGTAATTTGGCTTGTCAATGGGAGCATTTAAGCACCAACGTTGTTTGAGAAGCCTTGTGACGCCTATACCGCCATTGCCAACTTATCAAGGCCCGGAGAGCATAAGTGTGCGTGCATCTGTCGTGTATCGGAAATAGTTCCTCATCTTCTCCTTACAAAGTAATAAAGATGTGGCTGCGTTGGTGGGGTCAGAGTGCAGCCGGGATCTAGAGGGATAACTGAGGGGTGGGTGGATCCCTCGGTGTTGGACGAGTCAAGGAGAAAATAGCCTCCGTGCAGCTCCATCTGTCTGAACTGCCCGCCGATGACGCCAGGCTCTAGAGAGTTAGAACTGTTAACAGTCACATGGTAGCGGGAAGCCCTTCAAAAACATCTCCGCTCCAAGCCAGGGGCCTCACTTGTCCCCACTTGTCCCCTGACTGCGAGCCAACCGCAGGTCTGAGAGCATCTCGATTGTCTCCCTGGGACCTCGCTGCCTCTTCGAGCAAGAACAACACCATGTCGGTCGCTGAGGAGAACGTGGAGGAGTACGAGCAAGAGGAGGAAGAGGAGCCGACAGACGCCGGACCGGAAAGGAGCGAGGAGGAGGAGCGGGATCAAGGCGAGGGGGACTCAAAGTGGCGTCCTAAGACCACCTACATCCCCAACATCGCGCCGCCCAAGCTCCCGGACGGCGAGAAGGTGGACTTCGACGACCTCCACCGCAAGCGTGTGGAGAAGGACGTGAACGACCTGCAGTCGCTGATCCACCTGCACTTCTCCACCCGGGAGAAGGAAGAGGAGGACCTCGTCTCCCTGAGGGAGCGCATCGAGAGCCGCCGCTCGGACCGCAACGAGCAGGTGCGGGTCCGCGGCGAGCAGGAGCGCCAGCGGCAGGCGCGGCTCGCCGAGGAGCGGGCGCGGCGCGAGGAGGAGGCGGCGGCCAAGCTGCGCGCCGACGACGACGCCAAGAAGAAGCTGATGTTCACCAACAAGTCGTTCGGCAGCTACCTGCAGAAGCAGGACGCGGCGCGCAAGGGCAAGAAGCTCACGGCGCGCGAGGAGAAGAGGAAGGCGCTGTCGGAGCGACGCAAGCCGCTGAACATCGACCACCTGAACCAGGACAAGCTGGCCGAGAAGGCCCAGGAGCTGTGGGCGTGGCTGCACCAGCTGCACGCAGACAAGTTTGAGCTGGCCGAGAAGCTCAAGAAGCAGAAGTACGACATCGCCCTCCTCCGGAACCGCGTCAGCGACCACCAGAGAGGCTCCAAGGCGGCCAAGACGACCCGCGGAGCCAAGGGCAAGTCCGGGTCCTGGAAGTGATCTGTGTGTAGGCTGAGGGCGTCACTCTGCGGTGGCGTCACTCTGCGGTGGCACTGTCACGAGCTGCCATGCTTCTGTTTTGTGGCTGTTTTTTATGGACTATTTTACCCCCCACTGCTTTGGATGACTCTTTTACCACCTGTGGTGTGACTATGGATTTGTTTGATTGCAGGCAATTTGGACTAAGAGGGTGTGAATCAGACCACATCACTTACAATCACCGTTTTTTTTCTCGCTCCCTCTCTTGGTATTCCATCCATTGTTATATAATTGTTTGAATTGTTTGTTGTATAATTAGAGTGTATAATGAGCAGAAAAACTATTTTTTTTGCACATGGATTGGGAAAGTGATTAAAATCGAGCACAAACATTTCAGTTGTGTTATTTAGCCTAGAAAGCTGCATAACTGTATTTTCCAATTTGAGGCGCTCTGTCGACGTGTCAACACCGCAGCTGTCTGGTTTATATTTAAAGCCCTCCACCAACACCGCCAATGTTAATTGACGAGTGGCCGGTTTGCTGCGTTTTAAAAGGTTGAGATGGTATGGTATGACAGGTGTGCCCGCAGCTGAGTCCCGCCGCGTGGAGCTATTTTGGTCTCGCAGCCCTCCGGGGGTGGCTAGGCACGTTGGCCTGCATTGTTTACACGGGGGTAATGTGCGTGTTGACTGAGAAATCGCGCACCGTGCCGCTAAATGGCGCCCCCGGCGTGCTGTTTGTTTAGATAAGGCGATTGATGTCTGGGATCTGAAGGATGGGGACTCCAAAGGGTACGACTCAAACGCAGTCAGACTGACCGGGTTTCTTTTTATAGCCTAGTTTTGTTTTACATTTGATAGCCTACTGATTTTATTTTTTTAATCCTACAATGGCTGCTGCATTATCTCAAATTTGATTAAATGCCAATTCAAATACGAAAATACAATCGTAATAAAACGAACAAATAGGCCTGCCTCAAATAATAGTAATGGGACAATGAAAGAATGAAACCATATAGGCTACTGTAGGATGAAATTGGGGGGATAGACCATGGCATGTGACCGCATGCTAATTTATAACATAACTTTGAGATGGAAACAATCAAACAAATAGAAAATATGAAATGGTTTACTTGGGCTTTTTCTTTTGTATAACATAATGGAGAACATAGTATTGCAGTGCAACAGGCACATGATGGCTACATGAAGGTTAACACCTAAGAACCGCTAGGGGTCACTAGAACCCCGGTTTGTACCAAGTGGAAAACACCTGGAAGCATAATTGCTGGGAAATCTATTCAAAGCGATCTGTTGTCATTTGTGTCCCAATGCGAAAGATAAGTCTAATAAAAAACAACAATAAGAAATGCTTTTCACACTCCCCTATAACACAATTAAAACAAGATAATCAGCTTGGTTTACATAACTAATATGGGTTTTTTTCTCGAGCATCCATTTAAACATGTTGTAAAAGCGTTCATATTCCTCAAATTCCTCCTACTTTTAAAGGTTTATATTCGGCATATTTGGCCTACTGGGTGCTTTCACAAGTCGGTCTAAGGGCCAGAGCCGTTTCAGCTAACAAGAGCCAGTTCATACTGCCACTCGCCCCTGGACCTCGCATGTCAGATTGGCTCCGGTGTAGGCAGCTGTATGAAGCCGTCCAGACGCCGCAGTTCCCGACAGGTTTCCATAGTGACCAGAGAGAGACCATTTCTGCCAGCGGAGATTGTCTGAACCCCCCCCCCCCCCCCCCCCCCCCCCCCACCACCACCACCACCACCACCGCCACCACTGCTACCTGCAATAAATAAAAATGTGTTTTGTTTGCCAGTGTGTTGATCCTGTGGTCACGATAAACGACACATGTCCCATCTGTGATATAAATCTTACTCTACACAAGTTTATGGATTGATGTCTGGGAAACTGAATTATCTGATACGTGACCAGGTATGCTTCATTAATCTACTCCCACCCATTTCGGTTAATGCTTTCTGGTCACTGCTCTAGCCACGTTTTAGCGCGATGCACGTGTTTGATCACACGGCCGTGAGGGAGCGCACAATTTATTGTTTCCTTCACTGCGCCCGAGCCTTTTACCACGTTCATTGACTAAATGCCTAACTCGTATCCTGAAAGATAAAAATGAAATATGAGACAGATGCAGAAACAACTTTCATATAATGCATTGAATGTCCAAATCACAAATAAATCATCTATATCGAGATCAATGACGTGGCCAAAAACCCGAATGAATCTACCAGACGTGCATCTAATAACTGTTGAAGCAAATCTGTTGTGCCCCAACACTCATGTGGAGCAAACATGTCTTTGATTAGGATCCACATAAAGCATCATTCAACAGTGACAAAACAATTGCCACTCTGTGTGTGGACGTCTCCAACTAATTCGATGATGTCTGCTGAAAGATGCCATCCCCTACCTTCTGGGAATTAGCCAAGCTCTGCTTTGGTCCACCATGCAATTCATTAGACATAAGAGCTCCTTAAGATGGCTCTACCGGGAAACCCTGAAGCCTGCTCAAGTGCGAGGTCGTTCATTGATGGGATTGGACCAAAACGTATTCTTGAACCTGGAGTAGGTGGACAGTTCCGTGCAGCCTGTCTTCTGCTTCAGTATAAACCTCGTTGAGTGTCTCTCTGTTTGTATAACCGAGTCAGGTATCACAGCCTCAGCTTTGTGTTTGACGATGCAGTTAGCCTATATAAGCTATCAACTCAAATTTCATCCCCAATTTTTTTTTTTACGTCAAATAATTTATTTAGGGCCTGCATTGCGTTTTTTCTGGAACTTGGATAGCATCTCAGATTCCTGCCCAGAGGCGCTCATTAATTCCCACGGCCACTTAAAAAATGGGAGAGGTTTAAGTTTTACAAAGTACTAGAAATATCATTTGAAAAGGGAAAACTGCCACTTCTGGTGACTAAAGATAATAATAATATTAAAAAGGTGCTGTGATGGTAATATTACAATAAAGTGCCTCTTCTTCGAGGAGACGAAAGGTCAGACACAGAATAAACGACCTTATCCGAGTGTGACATTTAAAGAAATTCTTTAATTGGGAGATGTGTGTATCAAACCGAAAGTGCTGTGTTTATCGGGTTCAGCTTTAACGTTGATCGCACCAGGCACAGAGATCTCTCTGGGACGAAATGTACTTCTCTGCATTTAAATTGCCCCCCAGTTCTTAATATTAATAGATTATTGTTATGGAAACTAGATGATCCTTGGTGACGCATCGTATGAGATAGGCTAACTATGAGCCGAGGGTTACCTTGACATAGAAGCCAACACTCACACACATAGACATAACCGCACATGTAACACACAAATACTCAATGGCCAAGTTTCAACCAGACCAGCCTATGTTCATTATCAGACAACTGAAGAAGATATAAGATCTTACTTTCAGCAAGGCACGCAGAATGTGCAATGGCGTTTGATATTCCCTGTGTTCAGATGTGCATTTATGTGCATTTATTCAGTCAAGCGTTCATTTATAGATTTTATTTTGCGCCATAAAACATCTTTACCTCTATTTAAGAAAGAGGCAATTTTCTGGAAGATCTGTAACAAGAAATATATCAGCCTGCAGCCTTTAACAACCCCAGAATGAATACAACCAAGCAATCGATGGCTCTGAATGGCGGAACTTCAAATTGATCGAGTAAAGAAGCGGACTAAAAACAAAAAAACATCAACATTGAATGAAAGGGAAATTTGGTCCAATTGTGTTTGGTTCTGTTTTATTGCAAGATGATCCGGAGGTTTCTGATCCTGTGAATTATGATTCAGATATTGATTTTAGCAGTGTGGGGCTCAGAGGAGCGGCCATAGAAAGAAAGACCATAACCTTGTTTGTTTATGCGACCAAAATAACGGCGACAGACTGGACTGCTGCTCCCTGGAGGGATTTGGACTTCCACTTTCTTTAGGGACTTTATATTGTGACTCACAAATCAAATACCACTGTCAGCCCCACATGAAGACACACCTCACACAGCAAACACATACCGATGCACCCAAACACTCTGTCTCTGTCCCTGTCATTCACACACACACACACACACACACACACACACACACACACACACACACACACAGACACACAGACACACACACACACACACTGACTTAAACACTCTCTCTCCTCACACACACATGCACGCACACACACACACACACACACAGAGGGACTTAAACACTCTCTCTCCTCACACACACATGCACGCACACACGCACACACACACACACACACACACACACACACACAGAGGGACTTAAACACTCTCTCTCACACACACATGCACGCACACACGCGCGCGCACACACACACACACACACACACACACACACATGCATACCAGCACACCCCACCCACAAACAAACACAAACAAGCAGCCACACCGGAGTGAATGAGTAGCGGCTCTTGGCCACAATGCAGAGCCTGATGGGCCGTCTCAAGGTGGCGTCCGCCTGCTGATAAACCATCCGGCCTCCAGAGGCCGTGAACCGCCAAGCTTATCGCCAAAAGCCTCCTTTCCAAATTGAGGAGGGACCGTAGCGACGAGCAGGGTATAAAGGCAGATCCCCTCCGCCACGACGAGACATTCATCTCCTGCCCCCCCTCCTGCCTTGCACTCTCCTTTTAGTTCTAAGAGCCCTATCCCCCCCACCCTCCACCACCGCCACCACCACCCCCGCCTCCTCCTCCACCACCACCACCCCCGCCTCCTCCTCCACCTCTACAACCCAAAAGGAAGCCCGGACAGTATAGGAGCTCCTTGAGCGCCGTCTCCTTGGGCGGGTTGTGCTCCTCGCTGCTCATGTTCAACGCCCCCAGAGCTTCCTGTTCCTGCCCCGTACTGCGCACACACCCACACCCCCCCCGGCGTGAGCCATCAGTCCCTGTCTGAGAGAGTTCTTCCTATTTTGCTGCCGCTCTCAACTCTTTGAGGAGTTTCTGGGGCCCTCAGCTCTCTGAATGTGATGCAACAGTGTTCCTGCAGAAAAGTCATGATGCATGAGTCACCGTGCACCCCCGCCTGTGTGTGTGTGTGTGTGTGCGTGTGTTTGTGTGTGTGTCTACGTGTACGTTTATCCTTGCGTCATCAGGGAATGTACGGCCATGGCTCTAATTATAGTCCGGCTCCATCACAGCTCCTGGGGACGAGGAGGTGGGGAGAACCGTCACGTTGGGATTGTGTGTTTGCGGACCCCAGATGAATGACTCATCAGTTCAGCGTGGGAGTGAGACTAGTCATTCATAGATCCATGCAGCGCAAGCCTGGCTTCAAAGCTGGAAATCCATTGATTAAGGGCTGTGGAACAAAGCAAATGCAACACGTCCACAAACCCAATGACCTTACAAACGTTTGGCAAGAGTTTGCCTCCAGGTGAAGACCCCTTTAGTCATACTTGGGGGTGTGTGCTATTACAATACTCCACGTCATTCTGCGTCGGGCGTGCTTTAAACACATCCCCTCCATGGACCCTGAGTGACGCAGGCAGTGAATCACCCTGTGATGCTGAAGAAGTCGTGAGCCTTGAAGGAAATTGATGGTTTTGATGAATGCGAGCCCTTTCCTGTTTGGGTTCTCGATCTCTCCGCTCGGTCCTCTGGGAGTGATTCACGCTAACTCTCGAGGTGGGTACTAACAAAGAACAAATACTATAATGCTGCTGTACCTAAGTACAGTGTTCAGGCATCTGTACGTTATATGAATGAACATAAATGAATATGTGTACTTTTGCCACCACTGGCTAACACCTCCTTCCTCTATGTGTTTGCAGACCATCTGGGCATCGTGCAGCCTCTATATCCACCATGCAGCCTCTATATCCTCTATCTATATCCTCTATATCCACCATGCAGCCCCTATATATCCTCTATCTATATCCACCATGCAGCCTCTATATCCACCATCCAGCCTCTATATCCTCTATATCCACCATGCAGCCTCTATATCCACCATCCAGCCTCGATATCCCCTATATCCACCATGTAGCCTCTATATCCTCTATATCCAACATGTAACCTCTATATCCACCATGTAGCCTCTATATCCACCATCCAGCCTCGATATCCCCTATATCCACCATGTAGCCTCTATATCCTCTATATCCAACATGTAACCTCTATATCCACCATGTAGCCTCTATATCCACCATGTAGCCTCTATATCCTCTATATCCACCATGCAGCCTCTATATCCTCTATATCCACCATGCAGCCTCTATATCCTCTATATCCACCATGTAGCCTCTATATCCTCTATATCCACCATGCAGCCTCTATATCCTCTATATCCACCATGCAGCCTCTATATCCACCATGTAGCCTCTATATCCACCATGTAGCCTCTATATCCGCTATATCCACCATGTAGCCTCTAGATCCACCATGCAGCAGCTATATCCACCATGCAGCCTCTATATCCATTATGTAAATGAAGCCACAGAACACGGCGCACGGTTATTTGTCCCTAAAGCTGTTATTAGCGCGTCTCGCTAAATGCCGCCTGGATGCTGACGATAATGCCAAGTCTGACTCTAACACACTCTCTCACGGAGACGCACATCGCCTCAAACATGAGGCACGACACGCAAACAGTGTATGTGTGACACATGCATACACTGTCAGAATCGGAATCAGAATCAGCTTTATTGGCCGGGTATGCGTAAACAAACAAGGAATTTGACTTTGGTTAACCCTTTGCCCTCGAAGTACAACACTCACCTAACCTATTGTTTAGATTAAAAATAACTGAAAGAAAAGTACAAAATATTAATATACTGTTAAGTATACAGCATAACAATACAATAGAATTTACGAATTTACAAAAAATCTAAAATAATATACAATAACAATTTAAGATAGGGAAGAAATGGTGCAATATCAATACAGAGACTCAAGGTTTAAATAAATATTTAAATATAGCGCAAGGCAGTTCAGTGCAATGGCAGTATATTAATAACAAACATTTAAATTGTAAAATTGAAATATACATGAGGTAGATGAGCAGAACAGTGTTGACAGACTTTGTTCAGTGAAAGGGCGGGGGCTATGTCTGAGCGTTCAGCAGAGGGACTACACACGCACACACTTGTTTTCTCTCATTGTCAGGCTCGCGCTCACCTTCGTGAGGTCAGGAGTGCGCTAAATGGTTTCCAGCAGCAGAAAGCGTGTCTCCCATCACAGGTCAGGGTGAGGAGGTTGGGGGGAGGTGGGGACGTGGGGGAGGACACATCTCTCCCCCAGATGTCTCCATTGTTGACAGTAAGTGAATCTGGCAAAGTCGTCGTTGTGTGATGAGCCGTTGCTGCGACTCATAAATATCAACCATGTCGGGCGACATGTTGGAGGCGTTAATAAAGAATGGATTTTCTTTTCTCAGTTTAATTCATGATTATGTGGATGATGCCTGTATCCTAAGACACGTTGCTTCTTTATTTATGGATATTGTTTGAAATTAAATTAAAGGCACTTAGACACGCCAAGTGTAAGCTAATTGATTTTGCAGTTCGGCAACTTGAGTCCAGAAAGAGAAAAAGACAAGAGAAACACTCAATCTGACGTCTCTAAACTTCCGAGGGCACTCTGGGTGAAGACACATCCTGTCTTCACCAACCCCTACCAACCACATCAGATTCATCAAAACCCTTCAAACTTTTATTGTTGTTTTTGGCCTAAACGATGCATGGGGATTGGTACATAGTTTGGTATTGATCAAAATCACAAAAAAATGCCAATGGCTTGGGAGCCCTCATGCCGTCGCTTGAACCTCTTGAAGCTAGAAACGGCCCTACGATCTCACACAGAGTCCGCCTTTCCCCCGTTCCCATCGCCAGAGTGCCTGCGCATTCATGGACGGGCTCCAGGTTGCTTTGCCGACACGATGTTCCATCGGGTTAAATGAGCCAGAAGTCGAGCAGTGACGGCGGGGGTTCTGCGCTCGCTGGCTCGTACCCGTCGGGTAAAACATCTATTTTCTGCCACCTCAACGTCGATATGCTTCCCCCCTCGGTGTGGATTCAGTCAAATGTCAATCTCCCGTCTCGCCTCCTTCTTCTGACGGCGCTGGTGAAACAAACATTGGTTTGATGGTTCGCAGTACACATGTTTGAGACTTTAACGGCTTGTTTGTGTGGTGTGTTTGTGTGTGTGTTTGCATCTATCTTCTTGTGGTGTCCTTACCTCAAGTAAAATAATATAATTGATTTGTTTTGTGTGCATAGAATACCTTTTTATAAATACTAGAGTTTTCGCGCTCGCAACACAACCTAATCTTCTACACAATCAAAATGCGATCCCTGCCAGAATGTGGAATCCTCTGCCCATTAACCAAGAGCAAGCGACCGAGAAAAGCTCTGCATTAATTCATAGGATCATAAACTGGCCATCGGGCGTTAATGGATAGTGACATAAGTGTCGCCTCGCCATTTACCTGGAATGCTTCCCGGAATAGACCTGTAGCTCTTCTTCTGCATCGCTAATGGGAGGCATTCCATCTCATCAGTATGGAAGAGTCTGGAGACACCACAAAATGTGTTGGCAAAACGTCCGAGTTGTCCTTTACAATTTTGATAAAGCATTTTTGTGGGTTGTGAATTGGGGATGTGACATTAATTTGAACATATCTCAGATAAAGTCAGATCAATATTTAAGTGTTGTTAGGACAAACATTAAAATCGATATGTATCAAGCCAAGCTTTATAATAACGAACAACACAACAAACAACTTATACAATTATACTAGGTAGTGTGAGGCCAATTTAGCTCTTAAAAGCTTGCTGTTCTGCTCAAACTCAAGCGTTACACACGCGAATGCCTAATGTATCAGCCGCCTAGTATTGTCAACGAGGGCTCCAACCTCTCTCACCAAGCCTGGTACACATAACTATTAAGGAAACGACAAAGGCTTAATTACCCTGCATCGCCACGTGGCCTTATTAGCTCAAGTGCTGCTAAATATAAGACTGCGCTCTGAATGTGGGTTTGGTGGTCCAGGGAGGGGGTGGACTTCAATACCGCGGAATCTAATGTAGACTTAACCAGCACCCTCCACCACACACACACACACACACACACACACACACACACACACACACACACACACACACACACACACACACACACACACACACACACACACACACACACACACACACACCACCACCACCTCCCTTCCTCTCAAACCAATCTCTCATCCTTTCCCCAACCCCTTGCTATCGGTATCCTGGTACGATCATCAAGGATGTTGAGATTAAAGCGATGGAGACTGCGGCCATTTGAAATGCTTCTGGTCGTAATCACTTCCTAGAGTTAGATAGCTAGCTAGCTAGAAGCTACGACACAATTTTACTTAAAGTCCTGTAACAGGAAAGCCCGATGTTAAAACATTGATACTAGCTCGCTGTCCATGAAAAGTAAAACATGAACAAAAAATCGATAAGCACTTGAATTCCAGGACAGCATACTTGGCTGATCAATACTTTACATTTCAGTGTTTTCTTCAGTGGAGAAACCCTGTGTTCCGCCATTGTTAGCTAACACAGGACAGCACCATCCGACATCGAGTTGAAAAGGCATCGCTATTACTGCCGTGCCGCGACGTCAGGGGAAAACAAAACAAGGAACACAATCGGACACGTCTGACACTAGTGGCACAAAAGGAAACCCAATAACCATGAGTCTTGTTGACGGACGTCCTCACAATGCTTCAGAGAGCCAGTGCCACAGGCCCCTTCATATGAGACGCGTGACGGCTAGAAACTGTTCGGCATTATGGCTGCCCGCCGCAAGGAACGATGACTGACTGCCGCCCCGAGTAGTACACAGAGGTTTAGAACGCTCTGACAGTTGTAGCCTCACATTGGAATTATTTCCTATGCTTCAGAAGATATGGTTTCAGCTGGAGCCTGCCATCAAGCATTTATGATCGCCCAACTTATTTATTGATTCAAACGGGTTTTGAGTCTCATGGTTCATGACATTGCTGTCCGACTCGAACTTGCAAATTATTAAGTGCATTAAATGTCATTAATGAACAGTTAAAGTCCAAGTATCTCGCACGGTGATACGTACAAGTATACTGCTGATTCTGGGGTTCAAACCTGTCCGGCTCAGAGTCTAATACCCTGATCTCTCGTTGTTTTTTGGATATTTTAGACAGTTAATCTGAACATAAAGTTATACTTATAGAGTTAAGTAATGTGTAGTGTAGTTGATATTTGACTGTCCAACTATTGAGCTGTGTTCTGGACAACAACAATTATGGTGGGGGGTCTAAGAAAGAAAGAAAAAACAATTGACTATCAAGTGGATATCCATTATTCGGTCATGTTTTAGAGCAGAACTCAAAGTCTTCTTTCAAACGTTCATTCTGAAAGTCTTTTCATAAGGCTAATAGTGCCTGTTCCATGCCTAATATCACGAGAAAATCATCGACCAACATCAATATTAACCATCAACCGTTGTAGCATTTGATCATGTAATCAACTGAGCATATCATTGACTGTCGTGCTCAATGCTTTCTCTCCATTCACAACACTTGTTCTTGTGTGATCAGTCAAACTCAACTCACAGAACGAACCATCACGTAGCTTAAACACTAACGCCTGCAGTGCTTATCTGAAGCAACAAGATATGAAGGAAAACCACATAAAGCCACAGGATTTTCTCTTTTAAATCAAGCATCCAGACATAGCAACCGAGCCTCTTTGTGGTTTGACTTGAAAAGGAAATTGGTTTTGTCCTTCAATGCACTACCTTGTTGCGCAGATAAGCCTTCTGCCTCTTTCAGATACAAGACACCGTTGAAACAAAACAGCAATTGTTATTTTTTTAACTGATGTCTCTCTGAAATGGCAGTAAAGCGGCATTTACTTGGTAACTGGTAAGTGTCTCTCAATTAAAAATACTGCCATGTTCAAAATTGAGTCATTTGTTTGTTCTCTTGTGGTTTAGACCATGTTGAGAAAAACACTTGTGTTTCTTCCTCGCATGCATGGAGGAAGGAATACATGCATAATATGGTTGAATATTGGCCTACTATTGTTTGTATTGAAGTGTTTTATTTTGCAGGTTGCTTTCGATCAGTTTTCAGTTCAGTAAGGCAGGAAATTTGATTGTTGTGCAGTAACCTAAATAACTCTCTTGAATGGTGAACTGAATAATTAAGGATGAAACGATGCATAATAAGCATAGACAATTATTTATTATTCAAAGTAATATTACTTCATACACTTCATTACAGATGTTTCGTTGTGAAATCACAGGTGAAGGACTATGTACTGGTAGACCGATGGCACCAAGGAAAATGACATATTTATCTTCTTAATATAAGCGCCTTTCAGTTAGTTAAAATTGCAAAAAATGTATTAAAATAAGTAAGAAATCATAGCATTGATTCTGGTATATTTCTTTATTTTTGTTAGTCAAAATACATAGGTAACAGTTACAATGCATTATATTTGAAGTTTCTTATGGAATTATACAAAAAGTTATCACAAACTGTACACCGTGTACCTGCGGTGCATGTCGAATATCGAATTATCGGCTGGAATTATTTTTTGATCAATTGTAAACTCAACCAATATGCAAAATTAAAACAAAAGTAAGTTCTTAAGGTACACTTGAACGTCTCAAATATGATTTGTTCCTCACATGTATGACATAGTGTGCATCATTGGACGTAAACACAAGCACAAGGCGTAGAAAATATCACTAAACGATGTAAATTGCACAACAATATAGAAGTCTACAGTTACCTTTGTTTTTATTTCACTTTTATGTACAAACGTTTGACAACAATATGTACATGTAAACACAATGTTAGTTAGAAATTCTGATAACTGTACTTTATTCATTAATTACATTTTCCCCTCCCTCATTGAACATTTCTTTTTGAGCACATGCATGGTACATGTAAAAAAAGTCAAATTTTACTGTTACTGTAGGGCAGTGCACAGGAAAGAAAGCTTCATATTTATCATGTGCAAGTTCGATAACAGTACATAGCCTTTTTGTATGTTGGCATTGTATTAGTTCGTTATTACTCACGCGTTAATGTCAATGCAATGTTTTCAACAGAAAATAATAAAAAATGGCTCAATGTAATGTAAAAATATATAGATACTACGTAAAAAACAATGTTGAACTTGAAGTGTTGGTTGATTGCTTCCCTGTGTCTAGGACATGTTTCCTATAAACATTTTAAGTCTATTCAAGGTTACCTTATCCAATCAGGTCCAAAAGTTGTCCAATTAAACTACTGCACTCTATCTTTAGTATTCATTTTCATCACTAAATCCTTGTAACGAAGGGTTACGATTTATGAATGAATTATATGACAGGAAGATGCATATATTTGTTAGTTTTTTCCAATTATCCATTCAGGGGGTTGTTCGGCATAATACTATATAGCGGAAAATTACATTTGGGAAAAATCAGACGATAACATAAATAATCTCTGGGAGCATTCCTGCAATCAAGAGAAATCATAAATCAGACAGCGCTGTTTCTGTACTCAGGCTCTGATAAAGGTCAAGCCTTTC
This sequence comes from Gadus macrocephalus, assembly GCF_031168955.1. Lineage (NCBI taxonomy): Eukaryota > Metazoa > Chordata > Actinopteri > Gadiformes > Gadidae > Gadus > Gadus macrocephalus. The sequence continues at coordinate 689,328 of NC_082385.1, read as the reverse complement.
AATGCCAACACAATGCAGAGATTAAGGCTGTCTCAAACCCTTCTGGAAGATGTTTTTATATTTTAATGGAACCCATCGCGACTGGCTGCGATTAGAGAATACTGCCTCATATGCATGCGCTGGAAAAAGTATGTTTCCGTGGAAAATTCGAGGGAAAGTTTGACCATTGACATCATAGGTCAGGGATTCCCGTTTTCTCTAACAGGAATGAGTGATTTAGAGAAGAGCCAGTAATGGGAACAGGCGTCCCTGTTGGTTCAACCCTAAACCTCTCCTGTCTTTCAAGGGTGAGACGTTGGTGGTAGATCCAGGCTGTGAGACCCCAGGGATCGTCCCTCAGCTGCAGCACATCGCTCAGTCACCTACGTCGGGTGCTCTCAGCTCACTATATTCCAGTTCCACTTGGACACACCGTCCGTGGACACAAGACCTTCAGGAAACACGACGGGACGGGCTGTGTTCCAAATGTCTCCAAGGGAAAACATAAAGCAGGTTGGACTGTATGGAGGGGGCTTTCAAAAGGACCAATTCTCCATCTCTCCATCCATCTATCTCGACAGTATCTCTCTATCTAGGCATGGACGCCGCTCTTCCAGACGTTCCGACAGACACCGTCTGTCGGACGGTGGACGTCTCCAGGACAACGACCCCCTCGTTGCTACATGCGCGGGCTACCGGCTCACTGGGGGCGATGGACTCGGCTGTGCGGCGTCCTGCGGGCCACAGGTTAACGACGACCGTGGGGGAGGGATGTATAATATCTATATATATATACTGCATACATAACGGACGGGCCGGAGGAAACACTCCATGTTGACCTGTCCCTCTCCACGGTGGAAACGACAGAACCATCCAATGAGGTCAGACGTTAGGATCTATACAGTTAGGGTTAGGGTTAGGAGAGCGCGTACCGTTGAGGCCCAGTCCTCACGGCAGCCCCCCGGGTTCGATTCCCGCCCGCGGTCCTTTGCTTCACGTCTCCCCCTCTCTCTAACATACCTTCCTGTCTGTCTCCCATACCTTCCTGTCTGTCTCCCATACCTTCCTGTCTGTCTCACTCTACAATATGAAGGATAAAACCTTCGATAATAAATCTTACATAAAAATATATATGTCTATATCGTTTCGTTTCAAACGGAAATGGACCGGCTTCAATGACTGTACAGCGATGCCTGGAAACGTGTGAGTTGATTTTAATATTGCCTAATTAGTTCTTCCAATGATTTGGTCAGTATGACGGCTTGGTAAATATGTGGTGTGATTTTAAAGTTGGAAGGTACGTCTGCATTTATAATTTCAAGCGTCGGGGAGAGTGACCATAGCGATGTCGAATATGACTAACGAGCACAGAGCAATTACTCACGAGACGCAATTTGTGTCAATTAAGTACGGTGCATAGTCGGTTCTGTCGAGCCCTTGAAGACTTCAGGTGTCACGCACGTACCGCGTAGCGTACGGTTTTAAACACATCTCCACCGTGACCTACAGACACAGAAACACCACAGAGTGAGCGTCGTCCGTCAGAGTCTCTTCGATGTTCTTCTTCTCTTGATAACCCCGAGCGACAGCAGATTCAACCCCCGGACAGCAGGACCACGACACCCGTTTGTGACACCCTGTTGTGACACCCGCTGGGTGCTGCTCAGGGGGTCAAGGGTGGCTTCGGCGACGGACAGGAGCCCTGACTCTCGAAGCTCGCTGCTCTTCCAGGCCACTGCAAGACACAACAACCCAGAAACCATGGTGACCGACCTGGAGAGACTGGTGTGTGTGTGTGTGTGTGTGTGTGTGTGTGTGTGTGTGTCTGTGTCTGTCTGTCTGTCTGTCTGTCTGTCTGTCTGTCTGTCTGTCTGTCTGTCTGTCTGTCTGTCTGTCTGTCTGTCTGTCTTAACTAAAGATTATCTTAAATCTTTAGTTATCTGACCTCTAAGTATGTCATAATTTAAAGATCTACTGTATTGACATTTAGTTAAACTAACATGTCTTATGACAAATTTCAAATAAAAAAATTAATCACAGTTCCTAACATGTTGTGTTTATTGTTTGTGTGAAGGCTGACTGGCTGTCATCTGTCAGAGAGATGCTGTGAAGCTCTGGCCTCAGTTCTCAGCTCCAACTCCTCTAGTCTGAGAGAGCTGGATCTGAGTACCAATGATCTGCAGGATTCAGGAGTGAAGCTGCACTCTGCTGGACTGGGGAGTCCACACTGTACACTGGAAACTCTCAGGTCAGTTTCACTCAATATCTCAAACAGTTACACCACAAGTTCTACATCAGAGGACATTGAACAAATTTACCTCCAGAAAGTTAACGAGTCTGTCTGTCTGTCTGTCTGTCTGTCTGTCTGTCTGTCTGTCTGTCTGTCTGTCTGTCTGTCTGTCTGTCTGTCTGTCTGTCTGTCTGTCTGTCTGTCTGTCTGTCTGTCTGTCTGTCTGTGTGTGTGTGTGTGTGTGTGTGTGAAGAGAGGGAGGGTGTGTGTGTGTGTGTGTGTTGTAAAGTGCTGCTATTTATATTTCTCTATTATTCAAACATCATACATCAATATTAAACATTTGTACTTATTTATTTATTCCACCACGTCTAAAACCTTATTTAGTTCCATAAAAACGGGCAGAATATTGCATTTAATAAAAGTCTTGAGCAGGGAGTCAATATAGCCACTTGAGGCGGTATCTGAAGGCTGTTTGATTGAGTTTCTCTGGACTATAATTGCTATGATTACGGTGATGGAGAGCACTGAATACAAAGCACCTGCCTCATGTAATGCGTGCTGTTCAAAATTACGTTTTATTGTATTGAGCTACACACATACGAAAAATCATTGTGGCAGAGTGTGTTTATAAAGTGTCATTTTATAAAATCGACCATTTAAAAGACATAAGACTCAATTTGAGCTGCAACTAATTACTTTCATTATCAAGAACTCATTAAGGAATTCATTCATTGTTTTGATTAACCGACACCATTTAATGTGTCCTATACAAGAGCGAATGCCCAAAGTCATCTGACAAACAGCCATCAAACTATTCATGTAATAACATGGAGCTAAAAAACAACCACATTTTGTGCGTTTCTGATGCTGTAAACGCATTTGTTTTCTTTTGACTATTGATCAATTTGGTCAGGTCAAGGGTTGAAGTATAATCAATGACTCCCCTGGTTGTCAATCCAATCAAATGTCATCAATTAACCTCTTAACATTATCATTTATGGATTCCATGATGACAGGACTCTGGTCCTCTAAAGGGCATCTCAGTGACCGAATGTTGGAAGAGGGTTATCTTTTTTAAAACTCTTTTTTTTATTAAAAAACACCAAATAAACTAGTACGCACAACGTTGTTGTTGCTCAGTTATTATTGTCCGAATCAAGGAAGTGTTGAGTTTCCCTCGGATGTTCTGTCCGGTAAACGGGAGCGAAGCATTCGACCACGAGGCGTTTTTGTCCACAGTAGAGATGCGCGGATGGGCTGTTATTTAACCGCATCACAAAAGCATCATCCATCCGCCATCCATCCGCACCAACGTTTTTTAAACAATTTTTAAAACCGCATCCGCGTGCCCCGGTTGCTTTTATACGGCGATGCAAGCCGCTGCTGGCACGAGGCTAGAAAGCTCTTGCGTGTTCTTGCAAGGCTAAAGTCCCCGGTAGGACGGCCTATTGCCTGCGCTGCCATCTCCGAAGCGTTGATCAATAGTCCGCCCCCAAAGACGTTGACGTCGCTTAGCAGTTACTACTAAAAAAAATATCCACATTCTTTGACAGCGATCTGCTTAGCAACAGTGAATTATCAAATATAATTCACCCCCGGAAGATGTTATATATAAGAATAAAAATTATATATATTTTTTATTTTGAATGGTTTAACTGCCACCCGCCCGAATTTAATCTTTAATTTTGTCGCGTCATCCGCCCGATCCGCGGTTTAGCCGCGGAATCCGCGGCTGTTTAGTCCACAGTTGTTTACAGTGCCCCCGGTGGCGGTAAAGTGAACTGTCTCCTATCCTGTTTGAAGGGGCTGTGGTGAGGGGGGGTTCTGTGAGGGGGTGTGATGAGGGGGGGTTGTGTGAGGGGGTGTGGTGAGGGGGTGTTGTGAGGGGGTGTGGTGAGTGGGTGTGATGAGGGGGGGTTGTTTGAGGGTGTGTGGTGAGGGGGTGTGGTGAGGGTGTGTGGTGAGGGTGTGTGGTGAGGGGGTGTGGTGAGGGTGTGTGGTGAGGGGGTGTGGTGAGGGGGTGTTGTGAGGGGGTGTTGTGAGGGGGTGTGGTGAGGGGGGGTTGTGTGAGGGGGTTGGTGAGGGGGTGTTGTGAGGGGGTGTGGTGAGTGGGTGTGATGAGGGGGGGTTGTTTGAGGGTGTGTGGTGAGGGGGTGTGGTGAGGGGGGGATTCGGTGAGGGGGTGGGGGGGCGGCGTGGGGTCTGTACCTCCCCCAGGGAGTGCCAGTGGGTGATGGGTTTCCGGGGGTACGCCAACATCTCGGTCCAGTGGTCCCGCCCCAGGCCCTGAGCGTCCGGCCCGGTGTAGCACACACCGATCACCTCGTTGTGACCCACCCTGGTGGAGACACACACACACACACACACACACGCACACGCACACGCACACACGCACGCACGCACGCACACACACACACACACACACACACACACACACACACACACACACGCGCACACACACACACACACACACACACACACACACACACACAGATAGAGACATACACACAGATAGATATAGACATACATGCAAACACACACACTCACACTCATACTCACAGACACACACAGACACACATACACGTGCACAAATATACAAACATGAAAACACACATACAAGGAAAACACACCCAAAAACACATGCACACACACACACACACACACAGACACACACAAACACACACGCTCACATGTACACACACGCATACACAGATCCAAAGGCACACACACATTTTAATGGATCGATGAAGGCTTTCAGAGATCAGGCAGGGCTCCATGTTTTCATACTTTTTGTGGTGGGAATACACAAACACATTTTGATGCATCAGGAACCAGCTGAGAAGTAAAGAGATGCTTTGAGTTCCCAAAGTACTCATCGCCCCCCTCCCGCCTCTGCTAAGTGTCCCTCCGTGATTTGTGCTGCTTTAATGAAACCACCTCGTTCAGCCGTATGGTTCAATAACACATTTTTCGAAAAATACAACTAAATGAGTCCATCCCTACAGTGCTTTTTTTATTAGTGACCCAAATGAATAAAGGGGCTACAAACAGGGGCGACAGTAGCCCCGCGAGGTGGTCGGAGAGCTAAGACTGGACGTCTGGTGCCGCCATCGCCAGAGCTGGAAAAGCAACGAAAGTCGTCTCTGTTTTGGCACCGCAGTGGTGGACCGAGCTCCCTGCCGACGTCTGGACCGCAGAGTCGCTCGCCAGCTTCCACAGAAGACTCGAGACTCCCCTGTTCAGAGTTCACCTACACTCCTGTGCACTCCCCCTTCCTACGCACTCATTTTATTTCTTTACGTCCTGGCACTTAATGTACGCACTTATGTATGTTGTAGTCCTGGCACTTAAAAATAGCACTTAGTTGTGTAGCATCTCATCCTAGCTATCTTTGTTGTGTACGGGGAATGGGTTAACCCACAGGTGGGATCCCCGTACTCTGACTGACTGCAGGAGTCCTTGCAGGAGGTGCCTGACCGCTGTGTGCTCTCTATACAGGACACGTATTCACTGTCAAGCCGCTCCCAATGGTCAAACCACACCGTCACTCCAGGAGTCTTTCTTTTTGTTGTTGTTGTTGTTGCAGTGAATTTCTGCAGCAACATTTCACAATATTCATGTTGCGATTTCTGATTATTATGAAAATTACTGCAATTATTTTAATTATGCAATTTAATTCAAAAAGTGAATTCAGAAATAGAAGCGTTTGTTCCACTGCAGGAGAGTGCGACCATTAGTCAAATTTGACGCACTATCGCCCGGTGAACGGTCATATTCACAAGCTAGCGCTGATTTGAAAAAGTCTGTCATAGTTGTGTGAAACGTATTATCTCAACAATTCTCGTAAATTCCGGGAGTGACTGAGTGGAAGGAGGCGTTTATCAGGCATTTTGGGGGCGTTTTGCAGACCTTTTGCAAGCATTTTGCAGCCATTTTGCAGCCATTTTGAAGGTGTTTTGAAGGTGTTTTGCAGACCTTTTGCAGGTGTTTTGCAGGTGTTTTGAAGGTGTTTTGCAGGTGTTTTGCAGGTGTTTTGAAGGTGTTTTGCAGGTGTTTTGAAGGTGTTTTGCAGGTGTTTTGCAGGTGTTTTGCAGGTGTTTTGAAGGTGTTTTGCAGGTGTTTTGCAGGCGGCTGCACCCCCCTCACCTGTCGTAGTCCATCACGGTGATGGACAGGCTGACCTGCTCAACGTTCTCGGGGGGGATGTCGAAGATGATGGCCTCGTTGTACACCGGGTTCAGCGTGCTCCTCTTCGTCGTGGTCTTCCTCTTTTTCAGACGCCGCCCGTCGCATATCAGGGAGACCTTCACGTACGGGTCTACACACACGCCACGCACATATGCCACATACACTCACACGCCACACGCCACACACACACACACACACACACACACACACACACACACACACACACACACACACACGCCACGCATGGACCGACACGCCCACGTACACACAAGCATAGTTGAAACACAAACTGCTTTCTTTTTTATTCTGCACAACTCTTCTCATTTCAATTAATATAAAATTTGTAGTTGCAGTACGAAACATATTGTCAGAAGCCAACTGTATTTGTGTGTGTGTGTGTGTGTGTGTGTGTGTGTGTGTGTGTGTGTGTGTGTGTGTGTGTGTGTGTGTGTGTGTGTGTGTGTGTGTGTGTGTGTGTGTGTGTGTGTGTGTGTTTTCATGCACACGCGTGTGTGTGTGTGTGTTTTTGTTTTGTTTTTGGGGGGGGGGGCGTGTGTGTGTGTGTTTTCATGCACTTGCATGTGTGCACATGTGTGTGTGTTTGTGTTTTTTTTTGGGGGGGGGGGGGGCGTGTATGTGTGTGTTTTCATGCACTTGCGTGTGTGCACATGTGTGTGTGTTTGTGTTTCTTTTGGGGGGGGGGGGGGGGGGGGCGTGTGTGTGTGTTACCCGAGGAGCCTGTGATGTCCATGGCTTTCAGGTTCCTGCACTTGATGACGGTGAGGGTCATCCGGCCGGCGGTGGGGAGGTAGCACAGAGAGAACATGATCTCACCCAGGTCCACACCATCCTGTAGAGAGAGGGGGAGGGGGGGAGAGAGGTGGGGAGGGAGAGAGAGAGAGAGAGGGAGAGGTGGGGAGGGAGAGAGAGAGAGAGAGAGGGGGGTGGGGGGGGGGGAGAGAGAGAGAGGGGGGGAGGGAGAGAGAGAGAGAGAGAGAGAGAGAGGGGGGGAGAGAGAGAGAGACAGAGAGACAGAGAGACAGAGAGAGAGAGAGAGGGGGGAGGGAGAGAGAGAGAGAGAGAGAGGTGGGGAGGGAGAGAGAGAGAGAGACAGAGAGAGAGAGAGTCACAATCTGTTCACAACACACACACACAAACACACACACACACACACTTTATCTTTAAAGTGTGTTTTGTATTTCAGTACTTTGGACATCATAATCAATACATAATTATCTTTCTAATTCTGAGAGACAACGTGTTCTGCATTTTGATCTATAACACATAATTTGAGTTATTTTTGAATTGCGACCTGAGTCGGTCTCTAATCATGTGAAATCAAAGCCCATCCATCATCATGATTTATGCTGCAAGAGATCCGTTCAGCACTGAAACATTACAACTTATTGCACAGCAGCAGCTGATGTAACGGAGGCCTATCAAAGAGGGTGGTTATCAACACAATGACCATGAAACCATTAAAGTCGCATTCTTCACAGACGCCATGACTTCTGTCGCAGAACAATTTGTCACTTTTTCAACCGTCAAAGCTAGGAGATAACGATTTGAGGCTTACTGCTCGCCCTAAACTTTACCGTCTGACTCAATACTTATATGCATGTGACAAATAAAAACGATTGAATCTTGAATCTCATGGTTCAGATTGCATCGGATTGGATCTAGTTAGCTGGAAACAGAGCGATTGCATCGCTATCAGCAAACTTAGTGGGCTAACTCGTCTTCAGAGGGGACCTGGCACCCACTTCTCAGTGCTGTCGTCACCCTGAGGAGCAGCTGGAGATCCAAGCCCACACAACAACACACCATCACTAACGCCTCATTCGCTTTAGCTTGGATCGTTGGGACCAGAAGCACCAATCAGCCTAATGGGAGATGACTCGGTCGTCAGGCTGATCCCAGTGTCACCATAATGACACTGGTACACTGCAGGTTACTGGAACACACACTGGGATGAACACATAACACACATGCCACACACAGGAAGTGATGCGGGTTAAACAGGACGTGGTATAGCAGAAGAAGGATTTGAGTCTGAGATCAAAGGTGTGTCTGAAAGGTTGGATGACAAATAAGGGGGACGATATATCAGCTAGGGGACGACTAGGTGGTTATTATTGTTGGAGGAATGATTTTCAATTTAGGCCTTGAACTAATGTTTCGGTCCAAATGTAATTCCTTGAAGAACAGCCCCCATATCCAAGTGACGGTTTTGCGACCGGGAGAAAAATCACTTGAATCAAGAGCTGACACCCGACATGCCAATTTCACTTTTGTTTTTACTTTATCAAGCCTTTATCATGCCTGACGACTCACTTACGAACAAATCAAATACTTCAGCTAAGCACTTAATTGGCCAAGCCGTGCAGGCGAGCCAGTATTCGGAGTGTATCCATGTCACATGAATAGGTAGAAGCTTTTGGAGGCAGCGTAATGATAGTGATTACAGTGGGCTGCGTTTGGTGACGACCCGGCCTCAACGGCGGCGATACAAAGCCGGAGTGCTCCCCGCTGCACAATGCATTCAGCAGCATTGTGCAGCACGAGATAATTACAGGATCACGGCTGAATTCTTGTAGAAGATACCGAAATGCGGTGTTTCACAGGGCTTTCATCTGGTGAGACTAGTATAATACAAACTAATAGAAAGAGTAGTCTTCTGGGACTGAGAACACAGGGTGTGTTTGGTGGCGGGCTCGATTTGAATACCTTGCTAACTTTATTGTCCAACGAGGCGGATAATTGCCCGTCGCTTCGCTTGCCGTTTGATTATGAAGAACTTGCTGTTGATTTTGTATGATGTGCAATCAAGTACCTGTAAAACCAATTATAATCAAACCTTATCTACTTCCCTGATAGAAACGCTTTTGTTGAATTTATTAAAGAGACTCGAGCATTGTGTTTTCATTAATACATACCATGATTATTCCAAACATCTATATTAAGTTTCTGTCGTCTCATTGGTCTCAACAGAAAATAAATACTTTGGCTGTAGTTTGTAGCAGTACCCTGTGTGTTCAGGCTTCACCTCTGTTATCATTGGTTGCCTGACCCCAGGGATGCCTGCGCTGAGCTCCGGTATTGAAGTCCTCGCCCCGTGCAGAAGGCCCCCGTCCACGTGGGAGTTGCTCTCATTGCTCATTCCAATGAGATGATGCAACGGAACTCCTCCACTCATACCCTCGCAGCCAACTGTTTCTACGTGCCTCAGCTTGTTCTACATACACGCATCGCTCCCCTTTCACCTCATCTATCCACTCTACTCACACTTCAACATACACAACAACAGCACGCTGCCGCAGAGACCCTGAGGCGCACGCGGCTGATGAGGTTTAATCACTGGAGTCTGTTGGAAGTGGCGCGGCCATTCGTCAGCCATTAGGGAGGGTAATGCTCTGTGGGAATGTGTGACTGCACCTGCCTCTGTCTGACTGAGAATTAGGACCAGGCCCAGCTTATTTCTGACCAATCATGGCGTGTCTTCACTGATTGGTTCAGG
>NC_082385.1:640601-679311 GCF_031168955.1 Gadus macrocephalus | reverse complement strand
CCTCGACCCTCGATGCGTCGCTAAAACTCCAGACCGACGAGTCAATAAGCAGACCTGACCCTCAGATAAACCAACTGCCGCACCGAAGTGACCTGGACGTCCTCGACTTTTGATTCCACGAATGGAAAATGAATATAAAAGAACGCCCAACGCTCTCCATACAAACAGAGAATGAGCTTTGAAGAGCTGAAGAGCTGAGGAGGGTTTCATTCACCCCCCCCCCCCCCCCCCCACACAGCGCCCCCCTGGCCAACTGCCACAGTGTTTGGTGGGCGCATGTATCTCTACCCCCCCCCCCCCCCTCCCCTGAATCCCTCCAGACTCAGTCCTCAAAGCTCTCATCATGTGATCAAAGTAATGGATCGTCTGATGTCCCCCCCCCCCCCCCCCCCGTCCTTCCGTCCGCCCCTCGCTTCGTGGTTGAATGGCAGACGGTTCACTGTCAGTTGGAAACGAAAAAATTCATAGGTGGTTCTGAAAGATCGTCCCCTCGCAAACCTCGATGGCGAAGAACGTTAACCAAACATCTTAAAGGTGACATATTCTACCACCAGGTGTGAGTATGTTTAGCGTTACACGCCACAACGGCTCGTGGCGGCTAATCACCCTCACACCTGGTGGTCTAACGTGTCCGCTTTAAACGGAGCTGAAGACAGTGGACCCAGTACCAGGGCCCCTGGGTCCAGCAGCCTCCTCATCTCATCCGTTCATCTGCTGCGTCTCCAGGGCCGACGACTGCTTCTGCGCGAGCAGGAAGTTGGACGCGGCGTCCACCGAGGCCAAGTTCCTGCAGGACCTGGGCTTCAGGATGCTGAACTGCGGCCGCACCGACCTGGTGAAGCAGGCGGTCAACCTGCTGGGGCCCGACGGCATCAACAGCATGAGCGAGCAGGTAGGAGCGCACACACACACACACACACACACACACACACACACACACACACACACACACACACACAGGAACGCACGCACGTGCATACATGCACGCTCACAAAAACACTCGCTAACACACACGCATGTGCACGCACACAAGATAACACGTAAGCAAACATTTGCACGCAGAAACACGCACAAACACACACTCGCATACAAACATACGCACGCACATGAACGATCGCACACGCAGGAACGCATGCCAGCGCGCGTATGCGTGCGTTTGCACACACACGCACAGACACACACGCAAGCAAGCACACACACATACGCATCTGCACACACGCATTCATGCACGCACGCACACTCACTCACATACACACAACGCACACACAAAGCTTGTCATTCCTCCACAAACAGGTATAGAAAGAAACACACTCACAGATACACAGCTATGCCTAAAGACGCACACCCAGCAACAAAGGTGCAGCCTTTAGACACAGACAGACACACACTCATACAAACACCGAAACATGGATTTGCATATAAACACACAGACACACTCCCACACACAAAAAAGGATACACATAGATAAACAAACCCACATACACACACTCACACAAACACATGGATTTCCACACAAAAACTAATACACGTAGATAAACAAGCACACATATGCACATTGACAAATTCAGGCACACACACGCGCATACCGATACACACACACACACACACACACACAGACACACAGACACACACACACACATTGGCAAAGTGCACACCCCCACAGGCAAAGTGGCGAACAGTTTGCATCCATGGAATAAGTGTGCTGCTATTGCCTATTACCTAGCAACGCAATCACTCTCACTAACACACACACACACACAAACACACACACACAGGAATACACAGGCACGCATTCACATGCACACACACACTCGCCAGGCACAGTCTGTTCCGAGGACATACTGCATCCAATCAAGCCCCTGTGATTTGATGCATTTGAGTGTTTGCGCCTCTTACCTCATTATTGTCAATATACGAGTGGGCGTCGCAACAATTTGTGTCCAGTTATTAAAGAGTGGGAAAAATAAAAAAGTTAAGGTACCGACACAATTACACTCAAGCCTCAAGGGGGGGGGGGCAGGAGATAAGAGTGAGAAGACGGGAGGAAATCGTATTTCACACTTTAATCCAAAGAGACGTTCCGTGACCATGGGGACCGATTAGTGACGAGCAGGTAGAGCGGGAGTGAGGAGCCGGCCTGCTAAAGGGTAGGTCGATACGGGCTGAGCGCTTTGGGAGGGGTTCGAGAGCTCAAATACTTTTTCAGCAAAGATCATCAATCAGACGTACCGATCCATTCAAACACAAACACGATTCAACCCCTTGCAGAAATCCGCAGTGACAAAGGTTTTTTGGATATCAAACCGCCATTCCCACTTCGTCACGGGTGTTTCCATCGTGATGGTCGGTGTTGTGTTCTGAGGATCTCAGGAACGACCGCGTTGCTAGGGTGATGAACGCAGCGCACTCAGGCTGAACCACGGTGATGAGGCTGCTGGCCCAAATACAACAATGCTGTGAGGAGTTCATGGGCTTCTCTTTTTAAATTACGTAAATACCCTTAGCTGTGATTCAGACGTGTTATCGGCGTCTGCGTGTTATCTCTGGAAGAACCGGCGATGGAGGGATAGAATACTTTCACTCAGCCGCCCACACATCCCGATGAGCGCAGTTTGGTTTCTGGATTAAAACACGGTACACGGTCCCAGGGAACACAGACGGTGTGACGGAAGTGATGGCAGAAACCACGCCGGCGTCCGTCTCCGGCGTCTGAATCATTGGGGCTCTTAACGGCGTTCGGCCGTGATCAGTCGTCCAGACCCTCACCGCTGACCTTTCCGTTTACTGCTTCCTAATTGCGGCGGAAGTGGTGAAAAAAATCAAACGAATGGCCGCGTTGGGATGTTTGTCTCTAAGAGGGCTTTTGGCGTGTGATGAGCCGGTCGTAAACGTGGATCGCCCTCCGACGCCCTACGGAGTGGTCAACACTTTAGTGTTTCATAAAGACGTATGAAGCCGAGGACCACTTAGCTGTATTTAGCTCTATTGAATTCAGAAGGATGTTGTCATGACATTTCTCTATATCTTGGGTCCCTTTGTTCATACATCTCTATCCAGTAGTTTTCCTCTGATGAGGCGTGCCGCAGGTGGATTCGCTAGTGATGTAGTTACCCCAATTTTCCAATTAAATCTGAGATTTTCGTTCTGTGGTTTACTTGTATTACACTTTTGATGAAGAATCGTCTGCCTAGTGACTAATTGTAGAGCTGTGCTCTGAGTATCTCTCCATCTCTGTGTTCCTGCTGAACGTTGGGGGAGACAGGATCCTGTTCTGCATGTGGTTGTTGCTAAAGGGCCTCAGCGTCGTCGGTACGAGACCTCTGGGAAGCTCTGGTACTCTCTCCAGTCTTTCTGCAGCGTGGGCGCGCGTGTGTGCATACGTGCGTGCGTACTTTCTACCTTCTGTTTACGGATGTTGTCGGGTTGCGATGTAAGATGTGACGCGAGAAGGGGTTCAAATCCCCCCCCTGACGTCGCAGCGTTAAAGAGCTGCTAATGAGGTGTTAATTATGGCGGGAAGATAACTGCAGCGGTGTTGTGCTAGTGTTGCTTTAGCATTGCTGCGCGGTTTCACTTTCATTATAATCCGCCATCGACTTGGGTCTAAACTAGGCCCCAATGCCGGCTTACTTTACAGCTACCGGGTCGCATTAATGTGCACTCTATATTTGTAAACCGTGCTTCGGAAATAGTTGTGTTTTTTTTTTATAAGTGGGTTCAGAACCCAACTAAAAGGAATATGTGGCTTTTAACATGTGTACTTTCTATCTACCTGTTGATGTGTATCTTTATATCTCCCACCTCTATATATATACCTGTCCTTATCTTTCTATCTTGTTATATCCGTCCTTCCGTCTATCTATCTATCTGTATGTCTGTTTATCTATCTGTGTCTATATCCATCTTTCTATTAATCATTAGTTTCCGGATCTGGTGTGCCGCCCTGACTTCTACTCGTAGCGCGGCTGACCTAAATCCAGACTCCTCTTCCTCTCTCTGATCTGTCTCCATTACCATCGCTCTCTCTATTTAAAGGCCTGACCCCCCCTCCCTCCCCCTCCCTCCCCCTCTCTCCCCCTCTCTCCCCCATCCCCCAGGGGATGACCCCCCTGATGTACGCGTGCGTGCGCGGCGACGAGGCCATGGTCCAGATGCTGCTGGACGCCGGAGCCGACATCAACAGCGAGGTCAGTGTCGCTAGGCAACCGCGTCGCCGCGACGACGGTACAGTGTTAGAGTGCGGCTAGCCCCGTTAGCTCTTGGTGGTCCGAGCTTCACTCGCCGGGGTTTAACTCTGACCAACAGTTTCATTCTGACTCGTAATATTGTAATTCTGAAACATCATGAATCATAATCATATAATTATAATCTTTCTATCAAAATTATATATAATTTTTTTTGCATTACATGAGTTGTCACCATAGGCCCAGATCACCGCCACAGAGAAAAGATCAATCTAAATCGTCATTGTGTTAATGTGTTGTCTTGTTGTTGTAAGTTGTTTGGTGATGCTGGTCAAACTGTTAACTGTCCTTTTCTTTGTGCCGCTGTTCTCCTTCTGCTACTCTTCATCATTTCCTTTGCTTAAACTCCTCGTTTGGGTGTATTCATTTTCGCATACTTCAACATCTACTGACATCATGTTGCTGACATTGCTCCTGGTTTTCATTCACCCGCATCGCGTCGATGTTATTTTAACCAACCGGCCGGCCGGCCACACACACACACACCATCGCTTCCGTCGCTTAAACATTGTCGTGTTTACCTCATTCCTTTGCGTTTTATTCTTATATGTTCATGATGTGTTGAGTGTGAGGTTAAAGACGGCTTCTCTCTGTGTGTTTGAGTGCAACAGTGCTGTTTGTATTAGCTTAGCACCGATACGTTCAGCCCGCAGTAATATCTAGGTGTGCTGCCACAGTACATTTCCATTTATATATTTTCGGTTGAGCTCCCGGATAAAAAGCAGTTATATTTAATGACTAGGACATAATTAATAATTGAGAGGGGAACAAGTATTACTAAATGAGCCTGAAAACACTATTATTCCCATTAGTAAGATGTGGTGTACTTTCATTTCATGACGACTTTACTTATGGCTATTCTGTTGTCGTAGGCCTAATTATTTAGGCATTATAACTTCCCCGAACCCCACAGCGCTGAGAGTCAGTGCAGAGTGTGAGGGTGACGTCAGTGTGTTGTACCAGTTTACTACTGTCTGTTCTCAGCTCCTCATCCGAGTCCCGTCGTTTGGTCCCATTTGTGATCTGCCGATATGTTTGCGTGCGCTCGCACACACACACACACACACACACACGTTTGATTTTGTTACGTTGAGGTACGGCGGGCTCGTGTCCAGGAGCGATCACACGAGGGGCTCGCATTTCCGATCGCTGGGCGGTAGCTTAACGTAGCGTAGCGTAACGAGCTCTCAGCTACGAAAGGGAACAACGCGAGCGAAGACACGACCGTCCGACCCAAAACAAACCTTCCTTTCCTCTCCCTTCTTCTTTTGCACCTAAACTTCCCTGCTCCCCTTTTCCATAACGCTTCTACCTGCTCCTCGAACGGCTAAACGCTATCGGCTAAACGCTAACGGCTAACGCATCTCTCCCATGTCTCCCTCCCTCGATCTGACCTCTGACCTATGACCCCCCCCCCCCCCCCCCCCAGGTGCCCAGCTCAGTAAACAAGCACCCCTCAGTTTACCCCGACACGCGCCAGGGGACGCCCCTCACGTTCGCCGTGTTGCACGGACACGTCCCTGTCGTGCAGGTAGTGAACTTCATCACCTGTAACCTCTGACCTTTGACCTCCGTTCACCTAACACCGCCCCCCTCCCCCCCCCCACTCTAGCCTCTCCCCTGGACCCCGATAACAACGATGATGATGATGATGATGATGATGATGATGCATATTGTTGACATTACAGTCTAAAGCATTAATTGGTTCTTTGTCTCCACAAGTTCCGCCATTATGACCGAAGTTATAAAACACAACCAAATACAGTAGAGGAGGCCTGAGGCCCTATTCAGCTGTGAACAGTTCACGCAGGAGACACGTTTATTTATCAAGCTGAAAATAATGTTATTTATTGTTAGCTTTTGCGAGCTGTGCAAAGCGGCAGCACTAGAACAGACACAGACACACACACAGCGAGTGGGAACACGATCTCATGGTTAATGCCTTTCCATTCGTACCAGTATTTGGATATTGTTTTTAATCAAAAAAAAAAATATATATATATATACCTCTGCGTACCACTAGGTATCACATCGTAGTTTGAGAACCACTTTTCTAAAGTGTGTGATGGAGGTACAGTCGGGGGGAGGTGTTGCGGCGGCTAGGCTATCGACCTCCAGCCAAAAGGTTTTGGGTTCGATCCCTAATGTCTGCCGCCCAACCCGGGATCACCCGGGAACCAATGCCCTCGCCCCGACCACAGCACCTGTTGCCTGGTTACCTGCATCTAAATTCACTCCTTCTCGCTTTTCGATTAAAGCCTCCTCTAAATAAAACCAAACGGTAAACAGCACAAGATCTCCGTTTTGTGCTCGGAGCTAATCTGTTCAGTAATTATCTCCAATAAATGGTTTCGAAATGATGAGTTTGGAAAGAGTTAGAGGTTAGCTCCGCCGTATTGGGTCACGACGTAAAACTTGGTCTTGAATTATGCATAGTGCCAAGACGTGTTCCTTTCTGTCTGTCTGTCCCTTGAATCCGGCCTCTAACTCCCAGAGCAGCAATTTAGAAAACCAAAGCCACCTTTGATTCGTTAGTGACGGCAGATGTTCTTCTTTTTTTTGGGGGTAAATAAATTATACATCTCGCTGAAAGCCAAAATATGATCGTCTCTGATCTTGTTGCTGATTAGCCTGACGTTAGCTGAGGCGCGCCGGGCTGTGGTTGCAGTAAAACAGGGCGTCTAGGAGGAGGAGAAGAGGAAACACTGTCTCGTGCGTCGACTCTGTAGATGATAGCGTAGCGACGCTGGCGTCCATAACCAACAGCCCTGGCGTGTTATCGCACAGCCCTCACCTCCACCGGGCAGCGACCGTAAACCAACATAAACTCAGTCAGTGCCGATAAGCAAACCACTTAATCCAGGCGCTAAATCCCAGGCGCAGTCGAGGCGTCGCGTCGGGGCCCGACAGTGTAAAGACGGATTCTGCTGATACTCGATTCTAACAAGGTGTATCTCTGTCTGCATTCCAACCCCCCCCCCACACACCTATGAACCCCCACCCCCCGTCATGTCCACTTCCTCTTCCTCCCCCCCCCCCCCTGCTGACACAACAGCTGCTGCTGGACAACAAGGCCAACGTTGAGGGGGCCCTGCAGGAGGGGGTGGAAAACTACACCGAGACGCCGCTGCAGCTAGCCGCCGCCGCAGGTACCAGAGTGTGTGTGTGTGTGTGTGTGTGTGTGTGTGTGTGTGTGTGTCCGAGTGAGAGACAGAGAGAGACACACAAAGAGAGAGAGACAAAGAGAGAGAGACAAATGGAGAGAAAGAGAGAGAACATGAGAGACAGAAGGTTAGAGAGAGAGACAGAGACACAAATAGAAAGAGAGGAAGAGAATGGGAGAGAGAGAGAGAGAGAGAGAGCAACGGAGAGAGAGCGAGAGAGATTCAGACGGCGTGAATATCGAACTCAGTCCAGAGTACAGAATGGGTCAAATGTGTGTGTGTGTGTATTTTACAAATCCACTGTATGTTGCGATTATAAATGAAGACAGCAGGCTCCACATTGGAAGCGGGCTCTGCCTACGTTTGCACGCCGTTCGGAAGAAGCCCGTCCTTACGGAGGTCTTAAAGGACCGACCGCTCGCTCAGTCACACAGCTGGGATATGAACGTAAGCTGCTTGGGTTTCATTCTGTCGTCTCCGTCACGTCCACAGACCGGCGGTAAGGGGACGGTAGAGTCTCAGAGAGGAGGGCTTAACCACTGGCGACGTTGGGCTGCAGTTCGTATCGGGGGTGGGGGGGGGGGGGCGCGGCTGAACCACGGCGGAACACTTTATCCCACAGAGCTCGTCATCCGTTTAAGTTCTCGTCTGATGTAAGGATGTTTCATTCAGCGTGATTGGCTGTGGGCGTGCAACAAGACACAGACACGTCACCCGAGTGTCTATTCCTTGCATATTGCTGTGTTCATATTGATGCAGAAAATGATTATGTATAAATATAATATACATACAAGTAATACCAAAGGTTTCTCCCAGACGCCCTCATCTACATCAGTCTCCTCCTCCTCCCCTCCTGAAGGGAACGATACCGTTCAGATGATCGGTAATTTCGCCCAAATCATCACCCCTGCGGTCAAGTGTTCCCGAACACACACTGTTTATTCACCGCTGAGCTCGCTACGCTGTCGACCTCGAGCAGGCCTCGACCCCGGCCAGTCAAGGACAGCCGCGTTGCCGGGGTAACGGTTAATGGGTTAGAACCAACGACCACTGGTAATGGTGGAGCATTAACAGCCCGCTTATTATTGGCCAAACCTCCAGACTCTCTCAGTCGATAGTGTCGAGAGAGGAGACTTCTAACGGAGCATGGATAAGTGAATCACGTTCCCTTCGAGGATTTTCAATGCAGCACGACATGAAAATGTTGAGGACAAGCAGAGAGACGGGGAGGAATGTTAAATGAATGTACAGAATATTCATGTGCTTTAATGTCAAATACTAATGTTTGGCGATGCAACAGGTTGGGGACAAAAGGTTTGTTATTGAGCTACAGTCGCAAGCAGAGTGGAGATATTTCCCTTTGAAGATTAGGACGACAATAAAAAGCTTCAGCGTCCTCACAAGTCCTCAATACGGTCCTTTTCAGTTCCATTCATTTGAGAGCTCATTCAGTACAAAATGAAAAGCTGCTCTTTGTGGGGTTTGGGGAAAGGGGGCGAGGATCAGGTACGAGTTTACCTCGGTCGCGACACATTATTCAGATTGCCCTCATCTGAACACGTTGACGTTCGCAGCAAACATGAAAGCGCACTGAGGGAGATCATGAGTCATGTCCTCAGAAATCCTCCTGTGTCTCAACAGTTTACAAAGCCAACAATGTGGTTCTACCAATCACGTAACTTTGATGCAAGCAGAACCTAGGGAAGCCCTTTTAGACAGCAGGCTCGCAGTCTGACAAGAACAAACCAACATAGCTAGGAAGTCATTGTGTTTGATACAATCCTCTAGAAATAAAGCTTTGTGTTCCAACCCACTCAAATTACACAAACTTCAACAGCGGACCCAGCAGAGTCCATTCCACGCATGGTGTGGCTATGAATTGGCCATAAGTAGCAATAAGGGCTATTCATGTTGCATGACGCCCGTAACCCAAACTGGGTCAGGGCCTCCATCTCGCTAGAGGTTACGCGTTAAGGTTCAAATTCATGAATTTCATTTAATAGCAGTCGCTTTCATCCAAAGTGACTTACAATTAATAAGTTTGTTAGAAGGAAGGCACAATATCTCGCCGTCAGTACAGAAAGGATGTTCATAGAACCATGTGCCGTGCACTAACAATCGCTAGGTTAACCCATTCCACGTATACAACAGAGATAGCTAGGATGAGATGCCACACAAAGTACTAGTTTTTAATTCAAGGACATACAAAATACAATAAGTGTGTAGGGGGTGTGGGGGAGGGCTTTGCAGTCTAGGTGAACTCTGAGCAGACGAGTCTTGAGTCTCTAGTGGAAGCTGGTGAGCGACTCTGGTCCAGACGTCGGCAGGGCGCTTGGTCCACCAACGCGGTACCAGAACAGTCGAGTTGTGACTTTGATGACGACCATTTTAATGCGAAATGTATAGGAATAAGACAGTTTAAAGGAGTGAACTGTTTGTGTAATGCACAGCATAATCCGAATACAATGACACCACGAAAAAGCAGCTTAAATAATTTGCACATGAGCCAGATATTAGTTTCCAGACATATTTATTTCCAAACACATGCATTTCCAGACATTTCTGAATACAGTCGAATAAAATACAAAATAAAACATGCAATCCAATACGAGAAAATGAAACATTAAACTTGTATGGAAGCAAGCAGTCAAAACATGGCCAGCAGCAGCTCCAATTGTAGAAGACAATTTCTTGAATTTCCAGGAATGAGGCTTGGAACAAGGCAACTAAAAAATATCAGACATGAATAAAATGCAACAGCTTTGGCAGTATATTCAAACATAAAAGTAAAACTTACTAAATTAGTTGATTCAGACTGAACAATTATAATGCCATCATGTAATTATATTTGGTTGAAACATGTTGTGAGTAGTAATAGTAGTAAATCCTTGCCTTACTCTTCGATAGCTCAAGATCCTGGAGCATGTGCTTGTCATTCAGTGCTTGTCGTTCAGAGGCCTCACAGATGTTTGTGATCAACTATAATGACAATTAGAGGGCAGGGCTATTACTGAAAGAGTTTGTGATTGGCTGATGCCAAGAAAAAAATGAATACCTTTATTTACACCAGTGAGTCATACAGGTTACATACACGTACCATGAAATAACATTAAATTATTATAAATGTAGCTGAATAAAGCCCCTGAGATATTTAAGGTTACATTAAAGATACAAAATGTTCCCACTGTAGAAGATGTCTGCTAAGCTCGATGCAAAGGGTTGTAAAAAACATTGATGTCAATGGAAGCTATCCGACTCATACTCCTCAGCAATCAGAGTGGACTCGGATAGCACCATCAACAAGGGAGCTTCTCCAAACATACTAGTTTGAAGATCAATTACAATTAGGGCATTTAGCAGACGCTTTTATCCAAAGCGACTTACATCGGTTAATACACAGATTGACACGCCGACGGCAGAGTCGACCATGCAAGGCGACAGCCAGCTCGTCGGGAGCAGTCAGGGTTAAGGCCGAATCTCGATTCTTCCCCTTGCCCCTTTTGCTTTGTCTTTGTCTTTGTCTTAACCCTAGCACTTGCAAGTGTAAGGGCCAAGGGCTGAGATCTTTCCCCTATGAAATGAGACGCCACTCGGTTTCGGGTACGTCATCATTCATCGTCGCCAGCTGGCTGCCCCGTCACCAGAGCGCCGAAACGCCAATAAAAGCCAGAGAAGAAGAGCGATATATATATCTTAGATGCTGCCGCCATCGTTGATGAGTTGAGGGTGTGTGTAGCATAGTGGTGAAACGGATCAGTGTGTCCACGGTTCGGTTCAGATAACCGTTTTGGGCCTCGGTTTCGGATACGGTTCGGATTAGGATCATGTCTGTGATAGTAAAAAGGCGGACTTTTCTTTGACGGAGGGTTTGGGGGAGAAACACAAAAATGAATGAGACCCACAGTCTATTTGCAATGTGTTAATTGACTGCAATCAGACAACTTGCAAGGCTTTTTTGTGCAATAAATGTTCCCTAAATGCATTTGAAAACATGGTGCACTGAGTGTAACATGTAAGGGTTAACGGCCGACGAGGCTAGAACTCTGGCGACGAGCGCAACGAAGTTTAAAGCCCAGTTTGTTTTGAACGCTGACAGGCTGAAGGGAGGGGCGGGAAAAGTCTCATTGGCTCGGGCAGCACTGGAGAGCATGCATTCCGCTGGGTCCTAAACACCCTTTGTATCGGACGTAGGCTACAGTAGGCAAAATACGCTACATAAGGCAATGCCTTCATGAAACCGAAATCCGCGGATCTCCAGAATGCTCCGAACTGTGGTAAACGAACCGAACGGATTTGGATACAATTCGAATCCGCTGCAGGCCATCTAGCTGGCAAGCTACCATATAAGCCAATGGAGTGGTGGTATACGCGCTAATTGTATCCTAAAACTACCGTTTGAAAGCTTCAGTTAAGACCTACAATACTATGCATCGTTCGTGTAGCACATTTCAGATTAAACCGAGTCATTATAAACATATAAAAAGTTGTGTAGATAGCTGTAAAATATTCCTCGCTTCAAGCAGCCATGTCTTTTTTAAAATTCCCGGTTTCGCTATGTGCTCTGGGATAGCCCTTGGAGGAGCAAGTGAGCTCTCAAATCATCTTAAAAATAAGGGGTACATAGCACTCAATCTTATCCCTTAATCTTGATCAAATTGGGTATTGAGACACCACTAGCTCTCACATGAACGCGCAACTTCAAGGGTAAGGGGGAAGATAAGGGGTAAGGGGAAGTATCGAGATTGGGCCTAAGTGTCTTGCTCAGGGACACATCAACACTCAGCTAGGAGGAGCTAGGGGATCGAACTAGCAACCTTTTGGTTACAAGACAACTGCCCGACCCCTGTGGTGAAACACCAAGATCAATGAAACAAGATGCTCGCCGGTTGAAATTACCCAGTGGCCAATCAAGAATCATCCCCTTATTGTAGATAAGACTGGGTGATTTCCTTTGTGTCATATGTGTGAAGCTTGGTGAAGTTTGATCATGCCGTTATGGCGACGACAAGAATGTACACAGTTCCCTTGTGGGTATAGATGTGGCATATGGATTTCTATGCTAGATTACATTTTCATACGAACAACTAATGTACTCCCTACGTCGTGGATACACATGCCATGGCAACCACCATTGCCATGGCAACATAATATACATTTCTGAGATGCCTCAACACATCGATTTGCCTGCCAAGTTTCACATCTCCAGCATAAGCTAACACACAGGAAATTGACCGAAGGCAGGAAACTAGAAAGGAAAGGAAATATAACTTTGGTCCGGCTACTGCTAATTAAATGATGGCACAATTTTAAATAAGTCTGCACGAGGGAATATCTTTCGGCTAGAAGGTTCGTGAGCTGAACTGCATTACATAAATACATCATCATTCTCCTTTTTTTCAACACACTTACCATCTGACTTTTACGGTTATGTTTGACCTTTCAGAGATAGTGGGAAACTTTCTCCGGGAAAGGTCAGCATGTTAACTGAAAAGAGGTGTCGATCTTTTGTCACACAGAATGAAATTTACTTTTTATGATCACATTATGTAGTGTAATATCCCCATCAGACATGAAAGATATTCATCAGACACACTGTCGCGTCCTCTGGTCTTGGACATCCTAATTAAGAATCGAGTGACGAATCTCAGCCGATCTTTTAGCCTCAGATCACAGAAACTAGAATGTCTCGTGAAGCACATCGACCCGTGTTGATTGGCTGATTTGCAGCACTCATTAAAATAATAAAAAATACGACCAAATGAGGAAATACTTTTCCACATTTATTCGTGGGCTTCCATTTCATTGTAACCGTTCCAGGGTTAGATGTACATGTGTGTGTTTGTGTGTGTCACCTGTGTGTGTGTATATCCTTTGTCTGTGTGTGTTACCTGTTTGTGTGTGTGTTTTCTTCACTGGCTCAACGTGTGGGTATGCGTGTGTATTCGTCACTGTGTATTCGTCACTGACCAAAAACTGACCAAAAATGTGTGTGTGTGTGTGTGCGTGTGTGTGTGCGTGTATTTATGTGTGTTTCTGTGCGTGTGTGTGCGTGTGTGTGTGTATGTATGTGTGTGTGTGTGTGTGTGTGTGTGTGTGTGTGTGTGTGTGTGTGTGTGTGTTCAGGTAACTTCGAGCTGGTCAGCGTGCTCCTGGAGCGCGGCGCTGACCCGATGATCGGGACGGTGAGTCGGAACGGGATCGTCTCGCCCGCCGCCCCTCAGGGGGACATGAACTCCTTCAGCCTGGCAGCGGCGCACGGCCACAGGTACACACACACACACACCACACACACACACACACACCACACACACAGACACAGACACACACACACACCACACACACACCACACACACACCACACACACACACACACACCACACACACACACACCACACACACACACACAGACACACACACCACACAAATACATACACACACACACACACCACACACACACACACACACAGACACACACACACACCACACAAATACATACACACACACCACACACACACACACAGACACACGCACGCACACATACACACACACACACAAATACATACACACACACACACACACACACACACACAAATACATACACACACACACAGACACAGGTAACACACACACACACACACACACACACACACACACACACACACACACTCATACAGGGGACACACACACAAACACACACTCACACAAGCAAAGGTTACACATCCACCTGTTCACACACAAACACAGAGGTAACACGGAACCACAAGGACACATGTCACACACAAACACACACAGGTAACACACACATACACTTCTGCCTGGAAGCTGCACACTGACACAGGTAGCACACGCAAACACACACACACACAGGTGATACATGGGGGACAAACACACACAAATGGATGCACCCACGCATGGATACACACATATATGGTCACACAGGCACACATCATGTGCCAGACATGCATGACTCATGGAAACACACACGACAGCGCATCTGTTCCTCCCTGACACAACAGACACACATCCGCTGAGTCGCCCGCGACTACTCACACGCCTGGTGACCGCCCCCCCCCCCCCCCCCCCCCCAGAGCCACCACGGCTCACACAGCGTATCACGAGCCAAACAACAACTCCTCAGGCTCGCACACTTCAAGATAAAAGCCCCCTTGCTCCATTTAGTATGAGTCGGCTTTGACGTCATTTCAAAAAAATAAATCCTAAAAGACGTCTCCATTAATGTGCGTGAGGTGTGAGGGCGGGCGGGGGGGGAGGGGGAGGGAGGGAACACAGCAACGCAGCCGTATTACTTATTAGGAATATCCATTACCCTGTGGGCTTCTGGCTCGCTCACCATGTGGGCCCCTGGGTTCTGTCATAGCTTAATGGGCCGTTTATGTAGATGAGGGTCGTATGTATAGCAGCTGCAACACCTCTCAGCGGAGGTGGAGGAATGGAATATATAGTGTAGTATATAATATATATGAATGGAATATAATTAACAACGGACGGAACGGACGGACGGACGGACGGACGGACGGACGGACGGACGGACGGACTGACGGACGGACGGTCGGACGGACGGACGGACAGACAGACAGACAGACAGACAGACAGACAGACAGACAGACAGACAGACAGACAGACAGACAGACAGACAGACAGACAGACAGACAGACAGACAGACAGACAGACAGACAGACAGACAGACAGACAGACAGACAGACAGACAGACAGACAGATAGACGGACAGATAGAGGGAAATTCAAATGCATTCAAAGGCTAATGCAGACACTATATGATATTTTATTAACTATAATACAAAATGATATCTTATCGGAAGAACGCCACCGAAAGACAAAATGGATTCTAAATGTCGACTCGTGACCACGTCCGCGTCAATAAGACATGAATCAACGTCACATGTTCAGGTGAACCCTGGCGTCACATATTGTTGATCTCAGAACACCCCATCACTGGGCTCCCGCGGAACAGAGAGGAAGACATCACCACCCACAGGAGGTCACCAGCAGAGAGGGAGACATCACCACCCACAGAGAGGGAGACATCACCACCCACAGAGAGGGAGACATCACCCCCCACAGAGAGGGAGACATCACCACCCACAGGAGGTCACCAACAGAGAGGGAGACATCACCACCCACAGGAGGTCACCAGCAGATGATCCACTTCAGAGCGCTGACCTTTGACCTGTCCCACCCCCCCACTCTGACCGCTTTAAAACAACACGGAAGACTTTCATGTTGGCTTTGGCTTTCTGCTAAATCCTAAATGCATTGCGTTGCTTTCTACAATGCATTTTTTAACTGCGGTTTTATTATATCACTTCATTATATTGTATCTGAAGCACATCTGAGTCTGCCTCGTGCATGTAAAGTGATACATATATAGTTGCCTTGCCTTGCCTTATGGTGTGGAAGATCAGAGAGATACTTTTATAATTAACGCCTGGGTTCATTATTTGGTACTATTTATTTACTATCCAGCGATGTCATTAACGACAAGGTGCAGTGCCGTTCAAGCAGGTGCGAGGTGTGAACCCAATCGCCAAGGATTACAAATCAAAACCGGTCGAACAGGATGACCAGGATCTCAGAAGACACAGGAACCACCGGGAGGCTTCACACACGGGGATAGGAGGCGGACAGAATCAGAAAGCATCGAGACCGGGGAACGGGAATAACGCGGAAGAAACAGGTGCTGGGATTCGCCAAAGGAGGACCTCAGGGAACACAGGAGGCGTGCGGTGGAGGGGGGCGTGTTGAGGTGTTGGGGGGGCTCTCACCACGGATCGCTGTGAATCAAGGAGCTGAGCGGTGTCTCGACGGGCCTCAGCTGTAGAGCTATCGAGGGCGATACAGGGACGCTGTTCGTTGCCGGGTTACAGACTATACCGTGGATGTGGTGGGGTTGGTTTATAAGCCTCCCCTCACGCAACAATATAAAACGATGACACGTAGATGAAAAGGTGCAAGAGATGTTCACTCTTCAGAAATTATTCAAACTCAGGCAATATAACACTGAATGGGCTTCGAGGCACCATAACTTGACAAAGGACTGCTCGTTGACACACATAATTCACCTGTTTGACAACGCTACAACGCTTGATGCATCGAATCTGACATCATCGTGTCCCTCGATCCACGATCCAATGAAATCCTCAAGTTTATGAATCACTTGTATACCGCACGCCATATATACGTCCTGTGTATACATCATAAACATCATACATACATCAAATACACACTCTGGGTCATATAAACATCGTACATCAAACATAGGCTGAATAAATGTCAATCATACGTAGATCACAGACACATCGTGCATCGCACAAAAATCGAGATGACTGTCTTTCCCCGTCCACTTCCTCCTCCTCCCCCCGACTCCTCCTCCCCGTCTCTCCCTCCTCCTCCCTTCTGTCCTTCCTCCCCCCTCTCTTCCTCCTCCCCCGACTCCTCCTCCTCTCTCCCTCCTCCTCCCCTTCTGTCCTTCCTCCCCTGACTCCTCCTCCTCCTCCACGTCTCTCCCTCCTCCTCCTCCTCCTCCTCCTCCCCCACCCAATCCTCCTCCTCCTCCTCCCCCTCCTCCCCCCCCCCCCCCCTCCCAACAGGAACGTGTTCCGGCGGCTCCTGTCCCAGACGGAGAAGGAGAAGGGGGACGTCCTGTCGCTGGAGGAGATCCTGGCCGAGGGCTCTGAGCCCGGGGGCGGGGACAAGCGGGCGGCCCCGCCCCCTCTGCCGCTGCTGCTCCCCAACGGAGGCGGAGCCACGCTGCTGCGAACAGGAAAGGCCAAACTGAGAGCCCTGAGAGAGGCCATGTACCACAGCGCCGAGCACGGCCACGTGGACATCACCATAGACATCCGCAGCTTAGGTCAGACTCAGCCGCCGCCGCCGCCGCCGCCGCGCGCCCGACGCCCCAACACCGCTGCCACCGTCCGCTGGAGCTAACCGCTCGCTGTCGCGCTCTTCTACCTGTCCTGTCCTGTGCTAGACACACACACACACAGACACATATGTACATGCACACTCACACTCATGCACGCACACACACACTTACAAGTGCAAACTCACACACACTCACACTCTTTCGCTCACACACACACATTCACACTCACTCGCACCCACACACACACACACACTCATGCGCTCAGACTCATGAACTGTCTTTCACATGCACGCACGTGCACACACTGGTCCAAGCTAGACTTTTGATCTAAAAGTTATCCTTTCCAAATGCAACATTGGATTGAGCAGAGGACATGATGCCATTTCCTTTGAGTGTGAGGTGGTAGCTCCCTGTCCTTGTCTGGGCTCTACACATACTCACTAGTCTCCCCCCCACACACACACAGACCCACTCGTCCAGCCTAGTCATAGAATACTCAACAGAAACAACTCTTTGAAAGCACTTCGACTATAGCTTCTCAGGCGCTGGTTGTCTGCGTGATTCCATCGTGTTTGAGTGGGTGCTTTCCATTTGTCCACGTGTTCATTTCCAACTGTGCTTGTACGTGCACTAAAAATGCTCCCCGTTGCCGTTGTTGATAATTGTAAACACCTGTACCGACTGTGGTGTACCGACCACAGCTGTTTGTTTGACCTTGTGCTTGTTCTGTGGTGGTGACATTAGCTCTGTAGCTTCGGGCTTCTTCAGTGTAGACCTTCCCCGTTTCCAATGTCCCTCCAAACATAATCCTTTCCTTGGCTGATGATCTCATTGGTTGGTTGAAGGGGAACCGCCACGTTTGGCCGTTCTCTGATACCAGAGAGTACCGCTTCATATATCTGTCGTCCAAAGTGCAACAATCAACGCAGATTCTGCAGAATACAAAAAACGACAAAACGGCTTCACTGCTCCGACCTTCCCGCCGTGTTTCCACATTAAAGGTGGAACGGCGAGATTCTTCACAGCGCCCATATGACGCAGTACTCTCTCCGATTGTGAAATCCCCAAAGTGACTTCCCCCGTCTTAAAACCCCGTGTCTCCCTCCTGTGCTGACTGTGTGGGGGGGTGTGCGCGTGCGTCTCCTCAGGGGTCCCATGGACGCTGCACACCTGGCTGGAGTCGCTGAGGACCTGCTTCATCCAGCAGCGGCGGCCTCTGATCCAGGGGCTGCTCAAGGACTTCAGCGCCATCCAGGAGGACGAGTACACCGAGGAGCTCATCACCCACGGCCTGCCGCTCATGTTCCAGATCCTCCGCGCCAGCAAGGTGCCTCCACTGGCCGTGGTCAGCTCACAGGGCGTCTGGGTCTGGGGCGTGAACGCTGAATCGTGGGGAAACGCCCACCATTCACTGTTCTATCCTCCAGTTCTCTATTCAGGCTATTCCCGGAGCCTGAGGTGAATAATCGTTTTAGTATATACTACACGTGAACACAACATAAACAAGATTGCACTTTTTGACGGAATTTATTCGTTTTTATTAGCAAACAAAGCGGGATATTTTGCGATTGAAAACAATATCCCGAGTTTGAGATCTCAATCATGGGATATTGCCCAATATCCCGAGATAGCGAACCAATCAAATTGGGCCATCTTAAGAGGTTCACGTGTAGCACATACTAATAGCCTGTATTGAAACGCGTATTGGTTAGTCATATCGACTGGATGGACGGCAGCAACTCAGGAGGTAGAGCGGGTCGGCTGGTAACCGCAAGGTTGCTAGTTCGATCCCCGGCTCCTGCTAGCCGAGTGTCGAGGTGTCCCTGAGCGAGACGCCTCGTCATGTATGTCAGAGCACGGTTGTGCCGTATAACATACTATGACATGTCTGCTGGGATATAGCGCGCTAATAGGACCAGATTTCAAACATCCCTCTCTTAGCTCAAGAATAAAGAATTAAACCGAAACCCTTGTCCAGAGGAACAAAATCAAAGATGTATCTTCCTCCAGAACCCGTCCCAGTAGTCCCCAGTAATTGCCAAACCTTTTCTAAATTGCACAAGTTAGTGCCAGCCCCTTACATTAGCATCTCATAAATGAACATGAGAACGAGGCTTAGCGTACACTTCTGCGTCGTGTAGTTTGTCGAGCGGCGCAGGCTAGGAGAAGAAGCACATTAAGCTAATGAGCGCCTATCTCATTTCTCACATCTGTGTTGTTTTGTGTGTTGTTCTTTTATTATGTTTGACTAACAGAATGAGGTGATTAGCCAGCAGCTGGCCGTTATCTTCACGCAGTGCTACGGACCGTTCCCCATCCCCAAACTGACAGAGATAAAGAAGAAGCAGACCTCACGTCTCGGTAAGAAACCGGCGGCCGATATGGGGGGGGGGGGGTTTAGCTGAGGGGGGGCTAGGGCATGGCCTCTAGCAACGATTAGACATCTTCTTCAGAAATGATTGATTCATAATGCGGCTGTACAACCGAATCCTTGTGTCTCCGCAGCAAAGACATGGTCCAATATAAACAGGGCAGCGAAGTAAGCGTTGGAGAACGGATGCTTCTGTGTTTGGTTTTCACAGGGTTCAGCGTCAGCTGGCGAGCGTCTCGGCATCAGAGCAATCGCACCGACAGAGTTATTGTTTCTCTGTACGTCGAAGGCAGATACACAGCCCGGACACCTGTAATGCTTTATTGAGATTTGTTGCTAGAACGACAAACAAAAAACCCAAAATGTCCCGGGGACAGTATGATGTGAAATATTTGATTTGAAAATCACAATCTGCTGAGCGAGCGTGTTTCATCAATCCTCCGTTGTTTACACTAAACAAAAACAACTTAAAGGCTGCGATGCCTTTCTGAAGCCAAACAGTAATAATGTTCCCTAGCAGCCTCAGTCGGCGGGCCGCAGATTGATTCACTATGCAGCAGTGGCCGCTGAAGGCAAGGCCCTGCAGCGCCATCTGGTGGTGCTTATGTTCACGACTGGAACGGATTGGAACAACAAAGTGTGTGTGTGTGTGTGTGTGTGTGTATGTGTTTCAGAGGGAGAGAGAGGGAGAGAGACACAGATAGAGAGAGAAAGAGGGAGTGAGAGCAAGAGAGAGAGAGAGAGAGAGAGAGAGAGAGAGAGAGATTCAGACGGACTGAGAATAAAACTCAGAGCACAATGGGTAAAATGTCTGGTCTGATAAAGCCAAAGGAAGCATAATGAATCACTTGTTTAATTACGTTGTTTTTTTTCTGTGTGTCGGTCATCAACCTAATCCGTGCTGTCGCCCACAGACCCTCACTTCCTCAACAACAAGGAGATGTCTGACGTCACCTTCCTGGTGGAGGGGAAGCCCTTCTATGCACACAAAGTGCTGCTGTTCACCGCTTCGGCCAGGTAAACCTGTGGACAGCGTCCCGTGAGGCCCGGCCCGGGTCTGTCTGTTAGGGAGAGGCATGCGTCTCATTAATCATCCGCTCCTCATCCCAGTGATCTCTGCAGACCGCTACGGCTGAGAGACGTTTTATAATGATGGTACCTTTGCGCGAGCTGGTTGGACTTTTCAACTCACGAACTCATCAAATATTTCCGGTTCAGTCCATTTCCCTCAGATGATGAAGGATAGAGTCCCATTGCCCATTCTAGTCTGAAAAGTGGCAGAAAGCCAAAGTAGTACCATTGCTCTTAAGCAGGGTTCGAGTTATGATTCCATCTCTGTGGGGGTCTCTTGAAAAATAACTAAATATAGATGCGCAAGTAAATATAAGCTATTATGACACAGCCCTTCTCAATGCCGTGGAACGGCATTGAGAAGGGCATGGGCCCTTCACAACGCCAGCGTCTTCGGTTGCTAAGCGACGTCAACGTCTTTTGCTAACTTTTTCTCTGCTAGTCAACACTACGAATGGTAACAAATCAATTGTAAAAAGACACACTTTGTGAAGTTATTTTTTTGTTTGGCAAGTAGCCGCTCATTATCGAAAATAAGCCCCTTCAGGTCGAAGCAAGACACCTCAGTTTCGCGTCGGTGTCCGGTTCGCCATGTCTGGGCTTACTTTCCCGATAATGGCCGGCGTTCTATTATCCCTCACTTAACGTCAATAGAATATTATGCTGCTGTATTTTCAGAGACCCCCACAGATATTTGAGTTTGCTGCTTTCATGGGAGCCAGACCTCTCTCTATGGGAGCCCGGCTCCCACCTGACTCCAACCCTGCCCTTTAGGCTATCTCCTACAGCATCTCCTATAGCCGGAATATGCCATATTAAATATATGTTATAACATATTGTTCTCATAATTATATATAATTCTAATAACCTTTTTTGTCTCTCCAAGGTTCAAGTCTTTGCTCCAGAACCGACCGGCGGCGGAGAACACCTGCATCGAGATCAGCCACGTCAAGTACAACATTTTCCATGTGAGGCAGATTAACTTGTTTCATTCCCACCTTTCGTTGAGAGCAACAAACCTCTTTATATAAACTAGACGTGTTAGCTGGCTGTGACGGCGTTCACGAACGCTGAATGTTTGCATTTAGTTTATAATCTACTGTATAAAAGAACGAATGAAAGAACGCTATATGCAAAAAAAGTTGTACTTACAGATATAAAACGTCTCTCTAAGTTTGATTCCTAACTGTGTATGTGTTGTGTGTCACAGCTGGTCATGAAGTTTCTGTATTACGGCGGCACGGAAACGTTGCACATCCGAAACACGGAGATAATGGAGGTGAGCGCGCCGAAGATAAAGACGTTAAACACGGAGCACACATCACTGACAGCAATCTGTGGGATGACCCCCCCCCCCCCCCCCCCCCCATAAGGCCGCGCTTCAGTTCTCTCTCATCATCATCGTCGTCTATTGTTTTCTACTATTCTGTTCCAGCTCTTGTCTGCTGCCAAATTCTTCCAACTGGAAGCTCTGCAGCGGCACTGTGAGATCATCTGCTCCAAGAACATCACCACGGAAACCTGTGTGGACCTCTACAAACACGCCAAGGTGCACACAGAGAGTGTGGTGCATTGAAAACGTTGTTTCTTTGCATAGTTGGTTAAATATTCCTTACTGCTGATCTGAACCACAGCCTGCCCCATACACTACCACAAAATATGGGAGATTTTTACGTTGTCTTTTAACTCAATTAAAAGGTCCAACCTTTACAATTTGCACTACTTTTAACATGGTCAAAATTCAAAATAGGAAATTAATTATAAATTTTTAGATCACATGAATGTCATTAATTGATGTCCTCTCTATAATATCACATGCTGGGGAAAGATGGTATTTAAAAAAAGAAAGAGGACTCTTTCCAGACGGCTCGCTGATGTGTTAATTAAATCCAACAGCCAAATCTCCGCGGGACGCAAAATGGATTTTGATTGTTTATTGGAATTAGGATCAGAGGGCCTCATCATCAAATCACATCTCTTGTAAACCCTCTCTAATCATGAGATCCCCTTTGATCCCTTTTAATTATGATACTGGCAACATAGCAACAACATAACCTGCCTTCACTTAACCCTGGTCCTCCTCCTCCCTCCTCTCCCCTCCCTCATCTTCCCTCTCCCCCCTCCTCTCCCCTCCCTTCTCTCCCCATCCTCCCTCCTTCCCCCCCTCCCTCATCTTCCCTCTCCCCTCCCTTCTCCCTCCTCTCCCCATCCTCCCTCCCTCCCCCCCTCATCTTCCCTCTCCCCCCTCCCCTCCCCTTCTCCCTCCTCTCCCCTCCCTTCTCCCTCCTCTCCCATCCTCCCTCCCCCCTCTCCCCTTCTCCCTCCTTCCCTCCCCCCTCCTCTCCTCTCCGTTCTCCCCCTCCCCCCTCTCCCCCCTCCCCCTCTCAGTTCCTGGGTGCAGCCGATCTGACGGCGTTCATCGAGGGCTTCTTCCTGAAGAACATGGTGCTGCTGACGGACCTGGAGCCCTTCAAGCAGCTGCTGTACGAGCTGTCGCCGCCCGCCCAGCAGCTCGCCGCCGCCCCCGCCACGGCCGAGAGCCCCGCCTCCAGCCCCGCCTCCCCCGGCATCTGCTCCGACATCCTCCTGGAGCTGGAGAAGACGCTGACCACACGCATCCGCTCCATCCACCTGTCCGCCTCCAAGGGCTCCGTGGTGTGACCCTCCCTGGCCCCTCCCTCCCGAGCCTAGCCCCGCCCCCCACCAAGCCCCGCCCCCCACCACCTAGCCACACCCCCCAAGAACCACAACCCCCCGCAGCTCCCCCCCCCCCGCTGCGACCGCCAACCACTCTACCACGCACACACACACACACACACACACACACACACACACACACACACACACACACACACACACACACACACACACACACACACACACACACACACACACTAGTGCCAAAAAGATGCAACTGACTTGGCCTCCATGCGTTCCCTTCCTGCCCGTTCACCTCCACCTCCACCTCCTCCTCCGCCCTATGCCCTTATAAAGGAATATTCAGACGCTGCCATTGGCTCGTGCATCAACGAGGGATTTCATTGGTGGTCTCTTGTCTCGAAACGCTCAGAACCTAAAGCATTTGAAAAAGTCTGCGAAATGCGGCCGTTGTCCTTGAAACGTTGTCGAAGTACGACTGTGGAGCTCAAACGCAAGGAAACAACTGTCGTGGACGAAAGAACGGACTTCTCCGACCGCGATTCTCTGGAGTCTTCGTCGAGACCCTGCAGACTTGAAACATACGACCGTACTTCACATCCGAGACGTGCATGGAAACACCTCCAACGATGGTTTGGGGAAGCTAAAAAAGGGGCCAACTTAGAAGTTTAGCTATTTTTGTGCTACTTGGCGCTCTTTGAAAACAAAACTTAAAAAACTAAAAGGTAGAGTAGGCCTACATCAGACAAACTGAAACCATACACAGCCACCCTCAGCCACCCGAGCAGGTTCAGACGGTGGACCAAACCAGAGATGTCAACTGAAGCCATTGGGAGATCGAGGGGAGGGGAAGCCTCCTGGGCGAACGACATCAAAGCATCCTGTCATGTTTTTTGGTAACGGACACACACACACATTGTGTGCTTCACCTGTGTTTTTCTACTCCGTGTGCGTGTGTGCGTGCGTGTGTGTAAGTGCGTGTGTGTAAGTGCATACGATTTTGTGATTCGGAAAAGAGACGCCGATCACGGAATGCTTGGAAAAAGATCGGACGCGCAAGCTGGACTTTTTCCATTGAGGACCACCGGCCCGTGGGCTCCCCCCTCTGGACAGTTTATGCATGACGCTCGCCGAGGCCATATCGCTAGTTTACGTAGCGGCTCTCACTTCACCGCGTCGAGGGGATCGATGTCTCTTCTTCTCTCTTCTCGTGTGTAACCAACACATGGGGGTCACGGGATGGAGAAACATAAACTTATTTCAAGTGCGTTCAGACAGATGTAAATAAGTCCTGGAAGTCCATTATGTGCTTTTTATTTTTTAAAACTACAATGTACAGTGTTTACTCTGATAACTCCCCCCCTTCCCTCTCGCTTGGCAGAAGACACCAATCTCATCGAATGTATTCCCGGAACAAAACAAAGCTCTGGCTTTTTTTCTCGTTTCTCGTTTATGCAAAAGGGCATGTATGTTTTTGTCTGTTTGTCTGTGAAGCACTTGCTTTCTATGCCAACAAAAAAAAAACGGTAGAGCTGAATTAGGGTAGGCTATTGTTCTAAATCGTGTTAAAAGTAGCAGAGGATGTTAACCTTTTTACTACTGTTTAAAAACCATGCCGGATTATTGGTTGTTTTCCATTCAGCTTCCCTGTAACTAAAAATATGATGAAACGTTCTTCTAACCTACTGTAAATTATCCGAAATTTAAATGCGCTTATTTCCGTTGTGATAGAGCGCAAACGACATTCCCAGAGTTGGAGCCCAAACTTTAAAAAGGTCCAAAGAATTCTCGCTAAAAAAACAAATTTCAAACTTACTATAATAATTAAATAATTATGGGTCAAATATGAATTCTAAATAATCAACATTTAACAATTGTTTGAGTTGGGGTCCATGAAGTGTTGATTCTGTATGGTGCTTGTCTGGATGGTAAATGATGCTTATTGTAACGGGTTGGATGACTGATACGACAGCCAAAGGACACGATGGATTGTAGCAGACGTACGATGACTTCAACAAAGTATTTTAGGCCAATTGACTTATTAGGTGGGGGAACGTGTGCAGCTAAGAGGCCGTTATACATCTGTAAATAGTTACAGAAGATGAATTATATGAACCTACTTTATTTTCTTACCTACATACATAGCACTATACAGTTTATTTTACATTTTCAGATATTTTGTTTTAAAAAAGCAAAAAAATATCATATAAACAACATGGAAATAGCCTATTTCCATATTGACATTGTATTGCTTGGTGTGGTAAATACAGTAAGATAACAGATACATAGATATATGTGAACTAGATGCCCTATATAAGAAAATAACGATATTTTTGGATTATTTAAAAACAAATGCATAGATTAGCTATTTTAAAGTTATATTAAAAAGTTAACGACAGTATATTTATCTTGTGCACATATACTACCCATCATAGCTTTAAATGAACCCTCCATTCCTTCACCCTGAGTGACCTCCGGGGTGGATGCGTCCCTTGCAGTCTGCACAGCGAGGTACCCAGCTACCTTTAGTCTCTAAGGCCCTCCACCTTATTGCTGTGCCTCAAACAGTCAAACGCAGTA
Organism: Gadus macrocephalus; assembly: GCF_031168955.1. Lineage (NCBI taxonomy): Eukaryota > Metazoa > Chordata > Actinopteri > Gadiformes > Gadidae > Gadus > Gadus macrocephalus. The sequence continues at coordinate 653,318 of NC_082385.1, read as the reverse complement.
TCGCTAGTATTTCAAAACGATTTGGTGTTGATTTGCACTCAGCTCTCTTCAGTAACTGTACGTTTATTTCTTTCCATATTAGCCCTTGTTATTCCTCATTAAACAATAACAAAAAAGTGAATAAAGAAGATCTATTTTGCGCCGTTAAGCTGTGCTTCTCACTGAATGAGCAGTGCGAGTGTGCGTTTGAGTTGTGTGTCGGGTTGTGTTTGGGTGAGCAGCATGGCTCCTTTCTGTGTCCCGTTCAAACTGCGGCGTTGTCCGCCCGCCACGTGACATCTCTCCACGAACCCACGCCGCTGAGCATCGCGTTGCCTGCGCGTCCGTTCCCCGTCGTCCAACACATCTCAACGCACTCAACACATGCATGCAATACTAAAGAGTAGGAATCCAGGAGCTCACTTTTTTGCAATTTTACCTTTGATGAAAACATGTATATTGTACTATAAATATATATATGTATATATACATATATATATGCATATAAACATATATATATATGCATATATACATATAAAAAAATACCTGAAATATAAATGAAACCTGGTGTTAATAGCAGGGATGTGGTGTAGAGTCTAACGACGTGATGAAGGTGTTGCGGTCGTGCTACAGACAAGTGTTCCATGAGATGCTTGGTTTAGAGCCAATAAAACAATGATATTGATGACCTTTACACCGTGTGGGTTGTTTTTGCCACTCTCTCTATTTCACCCATCTTGGCTTAAGAATCAGTTTCTCCTCCATCAGATACGTGCAACGATTGAGTCTCCAAAATGTTGTGACCCTGGCCTGTTATGATTCTCCACGTAATTCCATTCACGCGCAAGCTGAAGATTTGTTTCAAGATTATTATTTTTTTATATTATGATACACGAAAAAATTATATTGTACTGGGTTTGTTTTGTGTTTATTTTTGTGACGTGACATTGTTTGCAAGTGAGTAATACATTGTCTTTTACAATCGTCTGATGGAGGGGAAAATAAACTTCCAAATTTAAACTCATTATATCCTTAATATTTAGCATTCATATTTAGGGTTGATTGTTCCTTTAATGTCTTATAACTGTCATATTTAGTGTCACACAGGCCAACTTATCTTCCTCGCACAAAGTTAAATCTGTTAAGACTTTCATGCAGATTTAAAGAGGGATGAGGTGAATGTGTGTCTAATGAGCCACAGAACCGTACCGAATAATTCAGGAGGGCGAATGGTAGAGAGAGACAGGGTGGCACTATGAGGAATTAAATGTCTGAAGTCACAAAGTCTGAAGATGAAGGGCCCTTTATACCAAAGCATACACTTTCTTATTCAAGGTTGGGGTTTGAAAAATAGGAAAAAGTTGGATTTAGATATAATAAAAACATTCAGCAAAGAAGTCAAACTTAAAACACCAAAAGAGCCCAAACACAAAACCCACCAAAAAGCTCTTACAACGCAGCATCCTGTAACATTATTATTATCTAGCTGAAAACCCACACAGGAATTATGGATCTAGCTGTATTGATTGATTTTCCTCTTACAGAACAAGGGTAATTCAGACTCACTGCCCTCTTTCTCCTGATGGATTATGTAGAACCCTCACCCACTCTGTCCTACTATTGCACGTCGTTTTAGGGTCTCTCTCCCCTGTTCCCCGGTGTGAGAGCTGCCTTCACAACTGTGTTCTGGAGGTTTGGCGATGTGAAGGATGCCTGCCTCTTCAACGACCCCGTCTTCACAGGCCGCCGCGCGTGTTCCATTTATATTTATAGTTTATAGTTGTATGGGCCGCATTCCAATAAAATAGTCTGTCTAACACGATTTCACATCTCGCTTCCTGCTCGATCTCCAGATCTTTTCCTCGATCTCCGTTGTGCACACTGTTCTCGTTGTCGAATCCTCGACCCAAAGCTCTGCTTTCGTCCACAAATCGTCATGGGTCCCGAGGGTACATCGGTGTCTCCGAACAGGAAATGTTTTAGCGATTATACGCCGCGCGCCGTCATGCAACAACGGTGCTTGGCTACAGAGTAGGAAGGTTCTGGTGGGTCAGATGATCGACAGTTGGTTGATGACTAATGTCTCTGAGGCAGCTCGGCTGTTCCGAGCCGGTTCCCAGTCTCCCAGTGCTCAGTCGTGATACTGCTGGTGCCCACAGCAGGAGGGATCAAGGAGAACGTTCTGGAACGCAGCCATGGTTTGTGTTGGCAGAGGACGGCCAGGGTATAAAAAGGAGAGGAGTCGAGTTGGACGTATCCTCAGAGCAAAACATTGGCACGCCACAGGTCTTTAAAGCACGTCGTGCTAGCGCCGGGAATTCATCTAGGGGGAGGCGTTATTAGCTACGGCTCTTGTGGTTTGGGGGTTTTAGAGACTAATTAAAAAACATGACTTCTTTAATTGAATTAAGGAAATGAAACAATCAACTCCTTGATGAAAGAACCTTAAATGAGGACCAAACCTCCTGACCCCGCGTTCAGGTACCCGCTTTGAACGGGTACCTGAACCCTGAATTGTTTCACTTGGTTTTAACGTGGTAGATTCAATTCGGTCTTCAAGATAGTAATCTATGACATTTTATTTTATCACTCAATTTAGAGGAGTTACGAAGTTCCAATGCACTTCAACCTCCCAATGAAGGGACATGGGTAGCGAGGTGTGTGTGGATGTGTGGAGCTCCCTCCAGCCACTGGTGGGTGTGGATGGCTGCGTCCGAGAGAGGGGTAAGATTCTCTGAAACGTATAGAACCGCTAGGGGGCGCTGTTACGCACGAAGCCCTGTGTAAAATCAGTGTAACCACGACCCCTGGTGGCTATTTTCTTAAAGGACTATGCTGATTTTTGAGTTTTGTGTTATTACAATGTGGGTACTATATGCCAATGAAAAATAAGCAATAAAAAAATATATGACAAAATTGCCGTGATTGTAGTATGGTTCTCATTTAAAGCTGATTACTATTTGATATGAACGCAGTACATTCATATTTCAATGTTTTCATATTTATGAAAGTGGGGAGTCGCTGAATTTCATAGTCATAGAGACAAGGTGTATCATTTATGAAACTGCGACATTCCATTTATTTCTATCGCAGTCTGCAGTTGAAGCATTTAATTCAAATGTGCGTCCAAATATAATCTTTCCCAACTGCTCTACTGAACGCTGTTGGTTGAATCCTTTCCAAAAAGAAAACGACGCTCTACCTACCATAAGCGATGGGTTTCGGCACACCTGCTCAGCCGGTTGTCAATCAAAGCTGTCCTCTTAATTAACGGCGGAGTTCCCCCCGTCTGTGCCGCCCTGAGGCAGGCTCATTTTAATATACGCGACACTGGTTACATCATGGGCTGCATAGCTGAATTTCACTCTAAAAAAGACACAAGTTGAAATAGTTTCAGAAACAAAAACAAATTCACAAATAATATATACTTGTATTCAAAACTTTGTAACTTTTTATTATTGTATGTTATTAATTTCCACTGACAAAAAAAATAGTTTCAAATAAGCTACTTGGAACTTATTATTGTCATAACTCGTCTTCTCATGCAACACAACAGGTGAATAAAGCAGCCATCACCCCCTCGTATGCGGTGCGCGCCCGGGTGTGTACGGTGTCTAGTTTGCAGCGCATGCTGAACTACATCCGGTCGTTCTGCGCACCCAGCGCAGATATCGAGCCGCCCCTCCTTCCACCCCACTAGCACCGCAGGGTCGGGCGGAGAGTGACTCACAACCATTTCAAGTTAAGACATTTATCCTCTGCTTTTGTCCCATCTGAATACCGAGATGCAGAGCCCGAGTCCTGGTGAGAATGGTAAGGCGATATGGACCTAAAATATAATAAATGTTTTTGCTTATCAAGTTTCTGCAAGATTGTGTGCGCCCGTTTTTCAACATGGCGTACCCCGCTCTGAGACAGTAGCACGGCGCTAGCCCGCTATCAGGGAGCTAACCCGCTAGCAGGGAGCTAGCCCGCTAGCTGGCTAGCTAGTATGTTAGCCATGATGGCTAGCCGTAGCTCGCGGGTAACCTGTCAAACCGACCTCATCACAACTCGGGGCGATATCTGTTGAGTAACAACCGCGATCAAGGATCACAACGTATAACTTATAACACAACTATTACCGTCACAACCTCTCGATACCTGCAGACACACAATGTTTCACAGAAAGTAGAATAATAAATAGCAAATACAATATAAACGTTCAAATGCGCTGTTTGATAGCCATAATAGAGGACATGCTGGGAATCCTCCTTTGCACCACGAATGCAATGTATGTTACTTATATTATGTAAAGTAAAATAATCTTAGCCATTTCTCTGTCGTTCCCTTACAAGACTCCAGATCCCACATAATGCAAAACTGAGACTCAATCAAAAGTTATCCTCATGATTCTGACCCCACACTGTACGGCTACAGGGCATGCGCATCAGAATGCATCATGGGAGTTTTGGGTCGCGATATTACGCCATGTTGAGAGGACCCAAGGGAGTTGTTGTACTGTATACCCTGAATTAAAAAAAATCCTAAATCCATAAAAAATGTAGCTTTGACACGTCTTGCATTATAAACAGCAGTTTCAAATCCAACAATGTCTTCCCATGATGACACAGGATTTCATGATTAATTACTAAACAATGACCAAATAAGCATTAACACCAGCACAGTAACTAACATCCAGTCCTCTATGCTTCCAAAATGGAGGAGGTCACTGTGATGTACTGTTGCTTCGGCCCCAAAGGCATAGCCGGCTAATGCCAGACCAAGCTCAATCGTAAATTGCACGTTGGTCAGGGGAGGCTGCTGTCATTGATGATCGACGGGCCTAGTTCAAATGACTGTACGCAACAGACCTCTGAGGAATAAGTCCCGCCTCCGAGGCTCCTGGTTCCATCGGTCAAATGTCGTTGGGAAACTACATGGGGTCTTTGAATTATCGTACATAACAAACTCTGTAGGTGGCAAAGAAGTAAAAGCTGCTCGCGTTTTGAACCACACACTTTTCCCATCTAGATTCCCCTTGGGTTTTGGATTGCTGGTGCCATTAAAGTAGCATTTATAATCGTTTACTGCTTCAACGGCACCGACAATGCAAAACCCAAGTGGAATGTAGGTGGAACCAGGAGGCTCGGAGGCAGCTCTGTAGGCTGCTTGCCGTCGCTTCCCTGTCGTCATTGTGTAAAACCAGCCAATGGCGCGCCAGGGGGAGAAGCCAGCTTGGTGATTCGCTCCTGCAAAAAACGTATCGGAAGCAGAAAGAAATGTATTGCTCTTCTCCCGACCCTTCTGCCGGCGGATTGAATCCGCCGGCAGAAGGGTCGGGGCGACCCAGGCTACCAAAGGCCTGAGCTGATCCCCTCCTCCTCCTCCTCCTCCTCCTCCCAGAGGCCCATCTCCCGCTGCCGTCCCTGCGTCTCCTCGTGCCGCCGCTGCGCCTGGTTTCAGCCGCCATGTGGCAGGTGGTCCAGCGGGGCGACGTCCAGGGCTACGGGCTGCTGGAGGAGTTCATCAGCACCGTCACGGACATCGTTCCAGAACTCTTGAATCCCGACCAGAAGGCCCAGCTCCTCTTGGGACTCCGAGCGAGGGTGAGAGAAGGATTGTTGCTCAAGGAGTTTTCAGAAGTTGAGAAACTTCTCCTTTTTATGCATATATATATATAACGGTAATGTAATTCCATAGTCAAGCTATTTTGACACAGTCTGGAAGTGCCAGACTAATTTGCAAATGCGTGTTAATCTCCAAGCTGCCCGTTCATTTTCGATTTCCAAGGGTCGTTATTAACCTAAGCAGGCACAGACGCAGATTCTAAAGCAAAAGAGAAAGTACTCTAATGGTGCAATAGAGCAACTAGGCAAGGCTAAATTAATCTTATGTTGTAGCCTACCTTTCTTTAAACATCAGCAGCTTTGTTAAGCTTCCCGAAAAGCAAATACATTTGCATTGTTTCAGGTAATGAATTCAGTCCCTGAGGTTTCTGATGTTTGTTTACGTATGTTTTTTGTTGACATCAGGTGGTTCTCGACCTCTGTCGGTCGGAGCAGAGCGCAGAGAGAGAGACCATCGCGATGCACCTGGAGCATATAAAGTCCTTAATATCCACATGGACAGCGCAGGTGGGGAGATGCACAATGTTTTCTCCGTCTGTAGATGTATATGGCTTGTAAATCATAATGCTTTATGGGAGTTTTTGTTGGCGATACTCACAATCGAGAGGACTCAAGAGGGTTAAAGTACGGTGAGTCCTAAATCAACGTAAAAATCCCGTTACCTAGGCTACTGAAAACGTTGTTTTGCCTCATCTCGCATGGGATGAACAAAATAAAGTGTGCCGTTGAGGACAAATCGTTTGACGATTTATTACTGTTCAGTGATCGTTTATGTCTCTCCTGTTTTCAGCCGTATTTCGCAGATGTGCAGTTCCCTGAATCCAACTTTGTGAATCAAATTGAATCTCTACTAAAGGATCCCGAAGAGAAGGCAAAGTTCTTCCAGGTATTTGAAATTAATTCTATATGTATGCACAAATATATTGTTGTTGTTATTTAAGTATTATTATCATTGTTATATGTAGCACTGCACACTCTGGTAATGGTACTCAGCGGAAAATACATCAAAATCAATTTGATGTTAGGGTTAGCTTAAAACCAGTTTAAAAACCTGCCGATGGTTTCGTTCCAGGAGGACTTCCCGGTGGACTTCGGTCCGGACTACGACGCCGCTCTCCAGGTGCTGGTGCTGGACTTCCTGTCCAGACTGGAGCGCCTGCTGCCGGTCCCAGACCTGCAGCATGTAAGTACCCCAGCATCACACCGTCCTCCAGGCCTGGCAGCACCTGAACCGGAGGGCTCTGTAGCGGTGGACCATCACTGGAGCACACGTAGTAAACGTGGCACTGAGTCAAGAACACAGACTGTCCCACATAGCATTTAGCTCAGAACACACTCTACCGTTTAGTGTTGAGTTCAGAACGTGGACTGTACCGTACGGTCTTTAGCTCAGGACCCGGAAGGTACCAGACAGTATTCGGCCCTGACCACGGGTTGTGTCATGTGGTATTTAATTCTGATTCAAAACAAAAACGACACACACATGAGATAGGCAGACACTCTTATTATGGGCTGCATATCTCATGGCTCCCTCCCTCTCCGTCCCCCCCTCCCCCCTCCCCTCTTCGTCCCCCCCTTCCTCTCCCCCCTCCGTCTCCCTCCCTCTCCCTCCCTCCCTCCCCCCTCCCTCCCCCTCCCCCCTCCCTCTCCCTCCCCCTCCCTCCCTCCCCCCCTTCCCCTCCCTCCCTCCCCCCCTTCCTCTCCCTCCCTCCCTCCCCCCCTTCCTCTCCCTCCCTTCCTCTCCCCCCTTCCCTCTCCCTCCCTCCCCCCCTCCCCCTCCCTCTCCCCCCCCCCCCCCCCCCGGGTCCCGGTCAGACGGCCTCCCTGCTGGACGCGGTGCCCTCGGCTCTGGAGGAGTGCCTCCAGTCCGTCCCCGACCCCCAGCAGCTCAGGACGGTGCTCCAGTACCACGCCTCGCTGGGCCAGCCGGACCTGGACGGTGCGTGGGTTACCGCGCCCTCTCGGCTTCTGATGTCAACGGTTTGAAGTCCCTGTGCGGCGCTGCGACCTGCGGCCCAGCGCTGCGACCTGCGGCCCAGCGCTGCGACCTGCGGCCCAGCGCTGCTGAGTTCTTGCGTTCTCAGTATTATGAGTCTTACGAACTCTTATGGCCACTTATCGCGAAAAAGACCAAAACTGATATTATTGGAAGTTATTGACGATATCCAATCACTGTTTAATTTATTCAAAGATGTTTTATGGATTTATAAATGATCTACAAATGAATTTTCATTTATGGGCCGTAAAGAAAATCCTCTTTTTGTGTCATATATTTAGATTTTTATCATACGTAAATATTTGATATAAAACCACTTAGGCTACGAATACTTAGTTACCTAGTAGGCATTGGTTGAGGAGGGACCTGGTGGATTCATTGTCGTTAAGGAGCATGTGGGGGGTCAGAACCCTCTCAAGGATTCAATCTAGTCCTGAGCCATCAGACCCAGTACCGTCCAACCGGGGGTGAACCCCCTGACGTCGACACTCTCCTGTCACCTGGTCCTAAACACAGACCCATCAGTTGACGTTCTCCGTCTCCTCTTCCAGACGAGTCCCAGTCGCTGCCGTCGTCCTTCGGGAACTGCATCCTGTCCTCGCTGGCGCTGCCCCAGCTGGAGAAGCTGGTGATCGACGCCGAGCCGCTGCACGGCTGCGTGACGGTGCAGCTGGAGGGGGAGACGGTGACGCTGTTGGACTACATCCAGATCCAGACGCAGCCCGCCGGGGACGGCCGGGGGGAGGAGGAGGAGCCCGCCGAGGCCCCGCCTCCGGACGCCGGCGGGGGGCACGCCGCCGCCGGGGCCGGGGACCACGACGACCCAGAGGACCACAACGATCGAGAAGACCCAGAGGAGCACGGGGATCTAGAGGAGCACGGGGATCTAGAGGAGCACGGGGATCCAGAGGACCACAACGATCGAGAAGACCTAGAGGAGCACGGCGATCCAGAGGAGCACGGGGATCTGGAGGACCTGGGGGAGCTCCAGGACCCGGGGGAGCTCCAGGACCCGGGGGAGCTCCAGGACCCGGGGGACGAGGAGGGGCCCGACCCGCTGAAGCCGGCCTCCTTCCAGCCGCTGAAGCAGAGTAAGCGGCTGCAGCTGAAGCGGCGTGCGCTGAGCGAGCGGAAGGACTCGCCCTCCCCCCCGGGGGGGAAGCGCACGCGCAGGAAGTACCCCAACGACAAGACGTGCCCCGTCTGCGGCAAGGACTTCCTGCGTGCCACGGCAATGCGGCGCCACCTGGAGATCCACTCGGACAACCGCCAGCTCAAGTACAAGTGCCCCAACTGCGACAAGCGCTTCCGGGACCAGTACGACATGACGCGCCACAACATGCGCGTGCACGAGCGCGACGAGGCGTTTGACGAGGAGGAGGAGGAGGAGGAGGAGGAGGAGGAGGAAGAGGAAGAGGAGGCCGACCCGGCCGCCGCCGCCGCCGCCTCCGGAGACGCTGGCCCGTCGGACGCCCCGGAGAGCAAACACTGCGCTCTCTGCGGGAAGTACTTCGCCCGGAGGGTGGACATGGACCGGCACGTCAAGTCCCACTCGGAGGTCCGGCCGCACAAGTGCCCGTACTGCGAGAAGCGCTTCAAGCACCCGTACGTCCTGCGGCGCCACCAGAAGGAGATCTGCAAGAGCCGGAGCCTGAAGCGCGCCGGCTGGGCCGCCGACGGCTCGGGGGAGCCGGGCGCCGACGCCCTGAGCCCCGCGGCGTCCCCCGTGGCGGCGGCGGCGGCGCCCGGCGAGGGCAAGGTGTGCCCCGTGTGCAGCCGCACGCTGCCCTGCACGGCGGACATGGCCAAGCACCTGCGCTCGCACACGGAGGAGCGGCCGTACGTCTGCCTGGGCTGCGAGAAGGGCTTCAAGTACAAGGACACACTGAAGAAGCACCAGCTGATCCACGGCCACGAGGGCGCCAGGGAGGAGCCCTGCCGCTCGCTGGAGGAGATCCTGGCGCAGGTCGACCGCCAGGGCAGGGCCGGCGCCGGCGCCGGCGAGGGGGCGGCGGCGGCGGCGGGCGTCCCGGGGCCCAGGGGCACGCGGGCGCCAAAGGCGTGTCCGGTGTGCGCGCGGCCGTTCGACAACATGAAGAACCTCAACAAGCACATGCAGTGTCACACGGAGGAGCGGCCGTACCACTGCGTGCACTGCATGCGGCGCTTCAAGCACATGCACAGCCTGAAGCGCCACCAGATCTACGCCATCTGCCACAAGAAGATCATGCGGCTGTCGGCCATGAAGAAGGAGCCCCGGGGCGCGGGCCCTGGGGGCCCCGACGACGACGAGGGCGGGGCCCAGGGCCCGGCGCTGAAGATCCCGGTGTGGTGCTCCAACTGCGGGCAGCACTTCGAGTACCCGGCGGCCCTGAAGGCGCACCAGGAGGCCACGTGCCGCGTGGAGTTCACGGACGTGATGCGCTGCGACGACTGCGGCAAGGAGTTCAAGAGCGTGACGCTGCTGAAGGTCCACCAGCGCATCCACGCGCCGCTCTACTGCAAGGAGTGCGGCAAGATCCTGGCCTCGGAGCCCGCCTTCGAGCGCCACAAGCTGATGCACAAGCCCATCGGCTGCACCATGTGCGGCAAGACGTTCACGCTGCTGCGGCGGCTGCGCGAGCACTACGAGAAGCAGCACGACTTCACGGGGCCCTACCCGTGCGCGCAGTGCGGCAAGAGCTTCGCCCAGCTGCCCTACCTGGCGGTGCACGAGCGCATGCACAGCGGCGAGTTCCCGTACGCGTGCACGGCGTGCCCCGAGAAGTTCCGCTCGTCCAACTGCCTGACGGTGCACCAGCGCAAGCACACGGGCGAGAAGCCCTTCCTGTGCTGGCAGTGCGGCAAGCGCTACCGCTCGGCGTCGGAGCTCACGGTGCACATGGGCACGCACTCGGAGGCGCGGCCGTGGGCGTGCGCGCAGTGCGCCGCGGCCTACCGCACCAAGCTGCAGCTCACCAACCACGTGGAGCAGGTGCACGTCGGCGTGCGGTACCCCTGCGGCGCGTGCGGCAAGCAGTTCATGAAGGAGATCTCGCTGAAGCGCCACGAGCTGACGCACACGGGCGAGCGTCCGCACCAGTGCACCGACTGCGGCAAGACGTTCCTGACGGCCAACGAGCTGCGGCTGCACACGCGCTACCACACCGGCGAGCGCCCGTACAAGTGCGACCAGTGCGGCAAGGCCTTCATCCAGTCGGGCTACCTCAAGTCGCACATGCGCATCCACACGGGCGAGAAGCCCTTCAAGTGCGACGTCTGCGAGAAGGGCTTCCGGCTGTCGTACCACATGAAGAAGCACCGGCGCACGCACTCGGGGAAGCCCAAGAGCCACGCCTGTGAGGAGTGCGGCCTGGCCTTCACGCACAAGAAGAGCCTGCACGAGCACGCCTTCACGCACGAGCCCAAGATGGTCGCCTTCACTCAGGAGGTCCGCATCGAGTTTCAGTAGTCTGGGAGGGTTGGGGCGGGGGGGGGGTGCACTTGTTGTTTGGGATGTGGTTTGTCTGCCAACAGGGACTCTATTTTTGGTTACTTTAGAAAGGGAGGAGATTTATGTGAAGGCTGTTGGGAAAACACAAGGCGGATAAAGTATGCTTTGGTTTAATTTATTTTTCTGGCGGGCGGGGACTTGTGGGAGATTTATTTTGGTTTGCGCCGATGTGCTATGCTAGCTGTGCATGCTAGTGATTTTTGTTTTGTTCTGGCTTTGTATTCTAAAGCTGACAGGATCTCTATCAGGTGTACATATTGAATTGAATACAGCAAAGTATTTTGGTTTACCTAGCAAATAAATGAATCTCAAAATCAAACTTTGAAGTTATTTCATATTTGTTTTTGTATTATTTAATATAACAAATAATCAGGTTAACAAATGCAATTTTAATAATAAACAAAATGCAGAGATGAAATGTAAATTAGTTCAAATGTAATATTCTAATCCAATCATTACAAGTAATCATAAGCACAATTATATATAATTTTAGTTCTCAGTGTTCAAATCAATGCAATTGATCAGTCAGTTATTTTCTCCCACACTCGCGGTTTGGTCGTTTAGACACAAGGGGGCAGTAAAGTTATAAGTTTGGGGACTGTTCTGCAGAGTTGAATTGGGTTTGGAAGTTGAACCTATACCTTTTATACTCCGCAGCCCAACTACAGGTAAAGGCTTTAGTTATGGTTCCAAGTTGACGCAACGCAATGACCACGCAGTCTTGAACCTGTTGTGGTTGTGCATTGGGTTTTAGTTAGCAGACCAATGACAGCCCTTGCTCCTGCGTCGCCTCGACGCAAGTTAAAATTTGTGTGAGGCGCACGCGGTGGACGCAAGGAGGCTCCGCTGTAAAGCACGTAATGGGTCCGTAAACCCCCTTGCGTTGCGTCGACGTACAACCAAAACTGAGCCTGAAGTGTTTATAACATTGTGCAATCCATAGGCCCATAAGAAACATACACTTTAATCAAATAGCAGTGAAGGACCTGTTAAAAGAAAAAAACCTGTTATTCCGTTCATGCTACATGCGAGGGCAGACTCTGAGGTTGTTACCCCGCCATCACCAGATCCCCAGTGCCCTATGCTGTTCCTGGAACGTCGCAGCGAGCGCGCATGCGGTCACGTGTCTCAAAACCTCGGGGCGCGTGCTGTTGCCAGGCCAACCTCAGAGCGGCGGCGAGGGTCGCGGCTCTGCCAGCGGCTCTGCCAGCGTTCAGGGAAACCGCGCTGTTCTCCCCGAACTCGGAAGGCCGTGGGCTGAGTCAGAGCCTATCCAGGACTGCTGTTGGGAGCACATCACTTTTTAAACCCCAAAGTGTATTGATTTATACGGGGCTGTAATTGCTTCAGTGTGTCCTGGATTACGGCGCACGGACCACCGACCCTTCTATCTCCTGTGATGTCGGCCTGACCCGAGCTCCCTTCCTCAGGCCTGGGGTGACGCCCTCGACCCCGCCTCCATGACCCCCACAGGGCTGTTCTGAAGTTAGCACGCTAAGCTACAGGCTAACTCGACAGGGAACATCTTAAATGTAAACTCCAATGCGTGTTTATCCAATATAACAGATGCCATGTCATGCTGAATTGGAAATGCAACTGGAATAATCTACTTCCCTTTCAAATACGACTGTCACAGTTCA